>NC_040889.2:5352873-5472873 GCF_900634795.4 Betta splendens | reverse complement strand
CAGTCAGTAAGGGCACTTGTGAACGCTTCGCTTGAAGGTGAAGGTGGAGGATAAGTTGATATCGTGATGCAGGCGCCCTCTTGAATCGAGCCAGCGATTGTAGGCGACTGTAACATCAGAGTGTGTGAACGGGCAGCGTCCAAGCGTTGACGTAAAATGCAGCAGCTGTTGCTTGAAGCGATGCCTAAACTGAGCAAATGTCTGTGTCTCCGGCACTACGCATACGCTGGAGCTGCTGTTTGTGAAGTGACGCGATGCCTCTGAGTCCAGTTTGCTGGGTGTCCGTGTGCTGACACCACACCTGCTTGATCGGCTCGATCCCTGATCCCGGTCCAGTCGGTTTGTCAGCATGTAATCCCACCTGTTCTCCGGCTGTGGAGCGGACGTTATCCTTCTGACCACCCCAGCACACACACACACACACACACACACACACACACACACACACACACACACACACACACACACACACACACACACACACCTCCACCGCTCAGGGTGAATGAAGTCTTTTGTGCGGCTGCTGACACTTCTACCTCGGTGAACAGAGGCTAATCCCACTCGTGTGGTCAAGATAGAGAGAGGAGGATGAAAAAGACCAGAGGAGGAGAAGGAAGAAGCGAAGGAGGAGGTGGAGGCGCTTTGGCCTTTTTTCGGCCCCCTGGAGAGCTGCAGGTGTTGTGGGGAAATGAGACCACAACAGGTGTGTGTGTGTGTGTGTGTGTGTGTGTGTGTGTGTGTGTGTGTGTGTGTGTGTGTGTGTGTGTGTGTGTGGCCAGTGATCTATTCCAGTTTAACCTGCGTTTCATAATCAGTATTAGATTGACTGTAACATAGGTGGAGAATGAATATTTTGACCTAATAACGCAGTCCAACACAAACTAAACTTCTGCAGAAGCGAATCTATGCCTTTTGATTGACGGTGCTTTGATTGCATTAGCTTCTGTGTGATTTTTGCTGGGTGGTTCACCCCCCTCTCATACAGGATGTCTGTCAGCGTGTCTGCAGGCTGCTGATATGCAATCTGATGTTGGCACCACTTGCCAGCGAGAGGAAAGGAGAGAACGGGAGATGAGGCTTGACATCTTGTTGGATTCGGAACACAACATTTTCTTTATAGAGGAGGGAAGCTTATTATTTTGGGGCAAAGTTTCCTATCACTCAAAGAAAAGAATGGCCAGAGAAGGAGAAATGCTGCCAGAGTCTGAAGTCAGGCGCTTCCTGATAGGCCAGAGGTGTTCAGGTGTCTCCAATGAGGAGGAAGCGACAGTTGAATCCCTGCCCCGTGATTGGCCACAGGCCACTCGGCTTGATTCACATATTTGAAAGCTCTTCTTCCAAATTAGAGGCCGAGTGAAGGGGAAAACTGATGAGGAAAGAGGGAGTTTTTCTGCTGTAAAATTTAACTGTGCTGTAAAAGTGTTACGGGGCGAAAAAAAAAGTCAAAGAACATTTTTACAGTGCTCCGTCGCAGAGGCTTCCTGCTTTTAAAACGCCAGGGCTCCCTGAGGTTGTAACATTTTAACATCCCAATTATTGCTCTTTCGTGGGGATGGATGTCAGCTGATGAATCACTAATGAAGGCAAAACCCCTTAAAAACACTGGATGGAGGAATAATGGATGGATGGATGGATGGTGGCCCGTCACTCGTCCCAAACCTGTTGAGGCTCCAAATGCCCTGTTTGCTCTCAGCTGTTTTCCTCCACCCCCCCCCCCAGGAAGAGAGGGGGGGGGGTGGTTCGGCCACCAGAGTTGAAGAGTAGCCGCAGAAAGAGAGATATTAAATGAACTGTTGTTGTTGTTTGTAATGTTCTTTTGTATTAAGGGTGAGGTATTTGATATGTGTGGTAATAATAATTAGCTCAGTGTTGCTGTTTGAACACTGTTTGGCGCTTGCAGGTGACAGGTTTATTAGTTTTTAGTGTGTGTGCCTGTTTATGGTCCTTCATCCTGATGCACAAACACCAGTGTGTCGCCGCCGCAGCGCCTCATTAACAGCTCTTATCACCCACGGTGTTTTAGGTGTGTGGCCCTACAGCTCGTACAGCTCCTTTATGTACATTAAAAGTATGACGCGAGGGAGTCTGTGGAACTGCAGCCATTCTGCTTTTGTCCTATACGTGTGTGTGTGTGTGTGTGTGTGTGTGTGTGTGTGTGTGTGTGTGTGTGTGTGTGTGTGTGTGTGTGTGTACGATAGCGTAATTACACACACGGGAGTTGTTTTCTTTCCACGGTGTCTGACTGTGACACACCCTTTTCCACAGATCAGCCCATCCTCTGTGTGTGTGTGTGTGTGTGTGTGTGTGTGTGTGTGTGTGTGTGTCCGCTTGCAGCTGGTGGCCTCTATATATAGCAAGTGATGGGATGCCACTGGAAAGAGAAAACAAATGTATCTTAGAGCCCGTCAAAGGGAAATGGGCCTAAAGCCCCTCGCTGCTCAGGCTGTGGGGGTTCGTAACCGTTGTATTTTCAGTCTTCCCTGATTCTTCTTCACGTCTTCCCACCACCATGTGGCCTCGTTTTCAAATCCAGCAGTGTACTTTGCGCGTGTGCTTTGTACGAGTGGCAGCTCCTGCCTGACTCATGCCTGGTGGCACTTGGGGAATCGGAGAGAGCGACAGGTGTGAAGCGCTGCAGTGAAAACGCACACTAGGCTGCAGGTACTCTGTCTGTTAGCGCTGCGTCGAACGAGCTCCGCCGTTTCACCACATCACACACTGATGCGCCTCAGCTGCTGCAAACGTGTCTTTGCGCCGCACGACTCCCTTTAACCACCATCCACCAGTAGCTGCACTTCACTGAGCTAATGGCCTCCCGTTGTTGCCGTTGCGAGTTATTATCCAGGGACAGTCGGCGTTGACCTCCAAAGTGGTTTGCGTTGAAGCGGGGGCCTGTCCACACCCCCTGATTGACAGTGCGTGTGTGTTTGGTGTGGGGAGAGTTCGGGGTCCTGAGAAACGGCCTCGCCTTCGTCAGGGGGCGACAGGGCACCTGTGCTCGAATCTCATGGCGACTGCTTCACCCCCGCAGTGACCTACACACAGACACACCACACTCGGCGCTGCAGTGGAGCGCTGCAATCTGACCCATCTCCTGCCTCACTTCAACAGTATTACCCCCCACCCCCCACCCATCCCTGTGAATTTCATCTGGCCTCACCACCTGTTGTCAGCTGTATTTCACCCAGGCTGCATATACTGCAGCCTTCTGTTTCCACAGGCACCAGAGGTGACAGTTGTGCGAGAAGCGAGGTGCCGGTCCAAACCCCGCCCCGGGGGGCGAAACCCCACACCGGCCCAGTCCCTGCCGCTCGGCGCTTTAATCAGACCTCATTCAGTAGAGTTGCAGCCGATGGAGTTGCGTGGACAGTGTGTAGAGATCGTTGGAACACCAGTGGAAATATGTGTAGAAATACACAATAGAAGAGGAACCCTATCACACCCGTGTCCTGCTTCGGGTTTCTTTTGAAATGGCATCAGACATTTCTCATCTTTCTCACCTGTGTTTACCGTCTTGTAACTCTAGAGCTGCCCAACTTGTAATATGTTGTCGCCTTCCTCCACTTTGATACCACTGATATGAACTGCATGCACGAAAGCATTCACCTGGCTGTAACCTGGTCCCGCGCCTGCAGGGTTCCGCTCAGGTCCTTTGTGTGGAACCTCTGGCCGCCTGTTTCAATCCAATGCCTGTCTTCCAGACGGCGTCCATCGGGTGGTGGCCGTCTGCACGCTGCGCGTCACCATCATCACCGACGACATGCTGACCAACAGCATCACGGTGCGGCTGGAGAACATGTCCCAGGAGCGCTTCCTGTCGCCGCTGCTCGGGCTCTTCCTGGAGGGCGTGGCCGCCGTGCTGTCCACCAAGCGGGAGGCGGTGTTCGTGTTCAACGTCCAGAACGACACGGACGTGCAGGGCTCCATCCTCAACGTCACCTTCTCGGCGCTGCAGCCCGGCGGCGTGCCGGGGAAGGGCGCCTTCTTCCCCTCGGAGGAGCTGCAGGAGCAGATCTACCTCAACCGGACCCTGCTCCGGCTCATATCCTCCCAGGAGGTAAACTCAGAGTCACTTACAGTAAACACAACACTCATTACTGTTATTACATCTATGAAATCTCCCCAGGTTCTGCCGTTCGACGACAACATCTGCCTGCGCGAGCCCTGCGAGAACTACATGAAGTGCGTGTCGGTGCTGAAGTTCGACAGCTCGCCGCCCTTCATCGCCTCCGACACGGTGCTGTTCCGGCCCATCCACCCCATCAACGGGCTGCGCTGCCGCTGCCCCGTGGGCTTCACCGGCGACTACTGCGAGACGGAGATCGACCTGTGCTACTCGGGGCCCTGCAAGAACAACGGGAAGTGTCGCAGCCGCGAGGGAGGCTACACCTGCGAGTGCCTGGAGGACTTCACGGGTGAGTTGTGGCGCTGGAATCCGGCCTTTGTGAGTCTTATCTAAACTCGTTATACAAATTAAAGCTGCCTCATAACGGTGTGCGCATATGGGAGCAGCCACATGAAATAAATTTCCCCAAACAAAAGCATAAAAGCTCGTTGTCAGTGGTACAAGGTCTCATAGTGTGTCTGACAATAGCTTTATGGCTGGGACAAAAATGCTAAACCGCACTGACAGGCTGTAAAAGCTCTCACTACCTGAGGTCGACCCCAGCGCAGGAAGGAAGAACACGCTTTGTAAGATTGTTGGTATCTAGACCTGCACACACACACACACACACACACACACACACAAACACACACACACACACACACACACACACACACACACACACACACACACACACACACACACACACACACACACACACACACGCAGCACAACAGATTTATGGCTTTTATTGTGCCGCCGTGGAGGAGACAGCGCAGAATTCTGACAATACCGGTCCAACCAGATCCAGCTCAAATCGCTTAACCTCTTAACCGGGGCCACGGTTGCTTTAATGACATATAGGTAGTAAACACAGTGCAGGAAAAGCAGAATCAGACCTGGAGAATCACACGATCCCATAAACTGTGGGAAGAGTCTGAAGCTTTCATCATTCCCATTGAAATCACTCTTCCAAATATTTCCTAATGTCAGTAAACCCCCCCCCCCGTCCCCTCTCATACACCTGATACCCCAGCTAACTGAGCCTAGAGGGCCACTGACAGCCTCCTCTCCTCTGCACTATCTGATGTAATTATCTGATTATACCCGACCCCCTCTCACCTTCTCCTCCCACTCCCATGTCCATCCTCTGCACTCACCCTTACCTACATGTCAGTGCCCCCCTCTTTGAAGGTCACAGTTCAACTCCAGATACTCAGGGCCATCAGGGGGTCATTATGGGAACGATGACAGCAAAGACGAGAGGAGGGGTGGCGCTCTGTCCTCCTTGGGTTTCCTACATTACAGGGAAATGGATCCTTATAATTCTTCCTGGGAGAAAAGGATTACGCCGAGGAGAGAAGGGCCATTAGCTGGTTCCAGGCTGTGGTGTTGGGGGGTCATGTGTGTCCAAGGTGGAAGGGTCCTGTCTGGACAACAAGAGGACACACAGATGGGACTCAGAGGCACCTACCACCAATAATATTTCAGTCTGCTGGTGTATTAGGGGAGGAATTTAAATGAGCCAAGTCAGGAAACTAAGCCTCAGTTGCTGCTTTTGGACAAAGCCAGAGCCACAAAGTCATTAAGGAGGAATTTCTCATGGCGAGTCTCTCGACTGTAAAGAAACTAAATAAGATAATGATATAATATTTTAAACCTAGTGAGTCAAAGCCCAAAAGGTTTTCATATCAGTGCTCCAGATGAAAAGATTAGATTAGCTCACTGTACATGTAGAAGTGGCAGAGGGAAAGGGAACCGTAGCTCAAACCCGGGCCGGCCGGTAGGAATGCGGAGCGCTCACCATCAAGCGCATGCTCTCCTCTAACTTCATAAAAACGCAAGACAAAGTGAGGCTAAGAAGGATTTAGTCGGGCCGCTTTTATCTGATCTCCTGTGGTTTAACAGCATCAGCGTGGGTTCAGCCGCGGCTCGGACCCGACGGAGGAATGTCTCGTCCTCTCTTGCTTCGCTGTTGCCCGTGTCGCTCTCATTTACCGCTTCCTTGCTCCTCTTCATCTCTCTCCCCCGTCTCCAAATATGGTCAGGTTACTCTGAGGCCGAGCTCCAGGCCTCGCAGACGCCCTGGAGATGAAGGCTAGAAAGTCAGAGTCTAAAGCTTCTTGTTAAAACCTCTGTGTTCCAATCAAGCTGCTGTAAAATCCATATTTCTGTCATAAATGGGCAAAATGCTTTAATTGGTGCTTCATCATCCACATAGCACTGTCATTGGACCATGCCTGAGCTCAACAGCTGGACTGAACCCCCCCTGCCTCTCCTCACAGGCGAGCACTGCGAGCTGAACGCGTCCTCGGACCGCTGTGTGCCCGGCGTGTGCAAAAACGGAGGCAAGTGCGTGAACCGGCTGGCGGGCGGCTTCATGTGCCAGTGCCCCGAGGGCGAGTACGAGAAGCCCTACTGCGAGATGACCACCCGCGGCTTCCCCGGCCAGTCCTTCGTCACCTTCAGGGGCCTGCGCCAGAGGTTCCACTTCACCGTCGCGTTCACGTGAGTAGCGCCGTAAACGGTCATTTTGTGTGTGTGTGGGGGGGGGGGGGGGGGGGGGGGGGGGGGGGGGGGGGGGGGGGCATAAATAAGCACGGTTGGGTTCTGCATCAGCCGGGGCGTGACGAGACACGTAGACAGACGTCTGGAGGAAATAGACTCATACGGTGAACACGCCTCTCTCCAGTACCAGGTGAGACGATGATGCACTCTCGCCCCCAGCTCGGCGGTGAGAAAGGTCTGCAGCATAGTGAAAACAGGAAAGGCTGCGATGGCTTTCCCTTATCGGTGCCTGGCTGCAGCCGCCCCCACTTCCTGCCCGATGGCCTCGCTGGCATCTGTGGGCTGATCCTCTGCCCTCACCTCACTCCTAACGCACACACACACACGCGTGCACGCCACGCTAATGGGCTGCGTAGCCTCACACGCAGGACGACGGCGGCTCGTTTACCAGGTCGCTCGCACGCGGATGCGCTCACGCTCCCAGGCTACACATCCGGCCTTTCCCGTCCAAGTGGCTCTTCCTCAACAGCTCCTCGGGCCTTTTATCGTGAAGCTACCCGCGAGGCCCTCCGCCGCCCGGTCCTGGTCTGTTTGACTTGGATAGGTGCTAAAATATGTGACGGGAAATGTGAGGTAGAGCGGAGAAAAACACTCGACTTCCTTCTGAACACTCATTGTTTTGTCTTCGCCCTGACTTTTGAGTTGGATGAATAAAAACATTTGCAGCAGTGTCTCGAATGACTCATCGTTGGTTGTCTGTCACTTCCAAAAAAAAAACCCTAAACAGCCTGATTGGTTTCTGCAGGTTTGCCACCAAGGAGAGGAATGCTCTGCTCCTCTACAACGGCAGATTCAACGAGAAGCACGACTTCATCGCCCTGGAGATCGTCAACGAGCAGATCCAGCTCACCTTCTCTGGAGGTGAGACTGCTCAGCCTTTGTGTGTGTGCCAGCGCAGGTGTGTGCTGCAAACGCTATCAGCTGCTCTGTAAACAGATCAAATAAGGCTTTAAGTGCACTTTATCGGGAGTCTTCTTGCCAAAGAGCTGGCTAAATAATTCTTATCAACAGGCCTTCTTTCTTTTAGCAAGAAAGCTAGCATGCGCGGTTCAGAAACACGCCCACAGTCATCATTAAAACTGGTAACACTTGGATTGCAGATCAAACGTTTCTTAGTTGGACCGGTGACTGGTTGTTTTTGAAGTCAGCCTACTTTCCCATGGCACCGTACGGGGAGGAATCCAGCTCAATATGATTATGTTGGGTGAAGCCTGTTCGGGAGCTGAGCCAAGCCCTTGTGCCCCGCTCCAGACCTGAAATATGACCACATGTGTCACCCGTCGTCAAAAGAAATGCTTTGAATGGTGACTCACGGTTAATGAGAGCGGGGTTTTTAATTTCTCCGTCGGTATTTCCTGCCTTGGTGCAGCGCCGTCCTCGTTTTATCGACTCCCGCTAACGCGAAGGCTCGCGCACGTCGCTGCCGCCGTGTGGGTTTACTGATTTCCAGATTCCTCCCCAGGTCGCTCCTGCCTTCGACAAACAGATTAAACCCTCTGTAAATCTGGGGCCATTGTGCTCTGCAGCCTTCTTACTGAGAGCCATTGATACTGGAGACTAAGACTGGCTTTGCCAACAGCTGATTTATGATCCTGGTGTGTGAATGCGTGTGTGCTTCAAGTTAAGACAGAACTTGCCTTTGATGCTAACATACTAGTAAAATGTGAAACTTCTCTATGCTGGAACTCACAGTACTGGAGACGTTTTAGACGTTAGCATGTGAAACCGGCGCCAATTAGCTCATACCCGTAACCCTCCATCATTCTCATCACCGTGCTCCCCCTTCTCCCCGTGTCACCCAGGTGAGACCAAGACCACCGTGTCTCCGTACATCCCAGGTGGAGTCAGCGACGGCCAGTGGCACTCTGTCCAGCTCCATTACTACAACAAGGTAGGTGTGCACGTGAAGCAGGAAGAAGGGGCTTTCTCTGAAGCTACCAAGTCCACCGACCTTAATTATCCCACTAGTGCAGGTTTGACCCTCTGCCCTTAGCCTTTGACCCTGGAGCAAAGGGGCCGGCCTTCAGTTTTATGAGGTCAGCACTTCATCAACTGTACTTTCCCTTTAGTCCACTGTGTAAAATGTGTTTTGAGCCAGTCGTGGACTCATCGTAAGCCACTATTGTACAATCTGTCAATCGTTCCCTTTAACAATAGATGTTTTTTTAAAATGTTCCCACGACGGTCTCCTTGCCTCTGTACTAAGTCCAATGTCAGGAAAAAACGGACGGTAATTATTTCACAGCGTAGCTCATGTGTCCTCTCCAGTTCTAATATCTTATTAGTCGGGCTTATATCGCGTTTGGTTGTTGGTGTTGTTTTCCAACAAACTTCCAGCGCCTACGGGCACCTTTCTTATAACATCAAACTAGACGGGAAGTATTAACTAGCTCAAAAGATGAAGATCACCTTTGTGTCTGGTTATTAATTGTGTAACATTTTTGCTTTGTGTAGTAATGGAAAACTATATAATGCATTAAAACAGTGAGTTGTACCTAATAAGTTCTCCGTGACCATGCAGACAATAATGTAAGTCACCTTATTGAAGGCATCAGCTCCTCTTATCGTGTTCTCCCATCTGTTTTCTTTTCTTCTCTGCCTCTTTTCATGGTTCTGAGTTGAAAAAGAAAAGCTGAAGCATCGTAGCTTCGGCCGCGTCGTCCGGCATCGGGTTTCAGCTCCTGTGTTCAGAACCTTGTAAGAGAGAGTACCCCTCTTTCTTGGCCTAACACCATCTCACGTTTCAAATGTTTGTCCGCCTCTTGTGTCTACCAGCTACAGCATAACATGCTTAATAGCCCTGACAGACACGCATACGTCACCATGACCTATTGGGCAGCTGTGATGAACTGTGTTAGCTGCAGGCTCACATCTGTACCTTCTGGTTGAGGTGCGTGTAGGCTGTTGAACAAGACTGCCTTCATGATAATAGACAAAAGCCCACACCTTGTACAAGTTTATTATGTGCAGGATACCTGCTGTCTATTGATGTTTAGTGTTTGTAGGGATGTCACCATGGAAATGAGAGACTGATTTCTACATGAGGGCATGCTCTGTGCAGTTTTCTTTTCTTTATTTTTAGCTTTGCTGATCGTAAAGTAGATACAAATAGAAGAACTCTGTTAATGTGACGGTATCACGGTGGTATTAGCTTGTAAAGCACACAGTGTGTCAATCTTAATACACACCGGCTCCTTTGGAAGGTCGGTGACACATTCAGTTAGATTAGCCCAAGGCAGACGGTCGGGGTCGAGTGTTCTTCATGTGTTGAGTGATCAGAAGTTGGATTGACTGATGGTAACTTAATCCAGAACCAGTCGCTGGAGGGATTAGTGAAAATGAATATGGCAAAAAGCAGTAATGTTCCCACAATAGCCTGGACGTGTTGACATGTGAATGCACGGACATGGAACGCAGGCACACACCATTGTCGTACATGAAAGAACACTCATTCATACATCCACACACTCATTTGTCCATAGGTGGCAGCTTTTCAATGGCAAAGAGAAATTGAAGAGCACATCAGAGCACAATTCTTAAACCATGATGTAATCCAGAGTCACGTCAAAGGACACAGACTTGAATATCATCCCCTCTCTGTCCATGCGTTTCTGTTCAAAGCCTTTTAGGTTCATAAAAGTAGAGATTTTGGTCAAGATGGCAGCCGGTGATTCATGTTTTCCTTGGAGATCAGTTGTGAGGTGCACTTTGGTCCTGTAACACTGGGTCGGACACAGTCGTAGCAAAGTGCTGCTGGGTCATAGGGATGCTTGCTTTTAAACCTGCTGTTGCTCTGCACTAAACACAGCGGTCAGAGGTCAGTGGATGGTTGGCATGCCAGCAGACTGTTAATAAGATGGCTCAGTTGTAAAGTTGTGTGTTTGTGTGTGTGTGTGTGAGCCTGTGCCTGTGGCCGCACCGCTGTTATATGTTTCGTAACAGAAGTTTAGGTTCGAGGCATATTTAAAATTCCTCTGTGTAACGTGTCAAGGACAGTTGACTGTGTCAGCAAAGCGAATCCAAACAGGAAACGCACACGCAGTCAGTCGAACCCAGAGGAAGAGCGGATGGTGGCTCCGGGAGCAGCAGGGAGCTTTGTTTGAAGCCCGCTCCCGTGCTAAACTGCAGGAAACAGCGTCGTTTAGCCGGACGCGCCAGGATGTTGGCGATTTCAGGCTGCGGTTGGCTGCGTTGATCGTTTCACCATCAACTAGAGAACAAAAGAGGTACTTCAGGTTTAAATGTGAGCACGATGAGGCTCATAATCACATCTGTGCCCATGTGTCACCAGCTGTTGGTTAAACAAGAACAAGGCCTGTCAGATACATGTATAAATATGAACAAACTATAATTAACCTCCCTCCTGATCCGTGGTCACACCTCCAAACCTGGCGCATTCCTGTGCGTTCGCGGCGTTTTCATGACGCTGCTCTGTTAGTCGTGTTATTTACGGCCGCATTCCCAGACGGGCTCTTATCACCGAGCAGCACCGAAGGTTCGCCCCTGTCGGCGGTGTGCGCGTGACCGTCAACACAACGTAAGTGCGAATGACTTCGCGGCATACCTCCAAGTGCACATCGCTGCGTCCGCCTCCAGGCCCCAAACGCGTAGAGCATTTTGTGTTTACTCAAACATAAATTTTGGACGAGTTACCTCCTCTCTGTGTGTCTCTCTTGTCTGTTTGTTGATGTTTCAGGATTTAGTGGATTTACACACACACACACACACTGACATGTGCTCTTGTAACTGCAGAGAGAGAGAGTAAGTGTTATGGAGTTGAGGCCATGTGTGGCAGATACAGGTGTTTGACGGTGTCACAGCACAGACACACACCAGCTGTGCACAGTGTGGAGGCACTTGAACATCAACACCGCTCCCGCAGTGTGTGTTTTCTTTGCAAAGTGCTTTTTAAGGAAGGTTAAGTGGGTATTTTTCAGGTGAGGCCCAGGCTGTGGATTCCCCAGCAGGGCGTGTTTCCAGAGGAAGAGACTGTGCCGTTGTTCTTTCTTCCTCTTGACGTATGTTTCCACAGACCTCAGATAAAGATGTGTGTTGTTGAGTGATTACAACACACTGTGATCTGGTGACACTGGATTTGGAGCTTCGCGCAGCATATTATTTTGCAGCGTGACGCGATTCTGCGTCCCCCGGTGTGTGAGTTGTGGCCTATTGAGCGAGGCAGGACCCGCAGCCAATCGACCCGCGGGCACCTTTAGCCACGCTTTTAACCAGGTCCAGAGATGGTAGCATGAACACACACAAGTCCCGTGGATGTGGGCTGCAGGTCTAACGCGGTGTCTCTCTCTCACGGTGTCTCTCTCCCAGGACGGGGGGAGTCTGGTGGACTCCAGTGGGGCCGTGCGGCTCCCGCTCTTTACCGCCTGGCTGGAGCTCACTCAGAAGGAGGTAACCCCTGACCTCTAGCCTAGTCCCCGCGGGTGCTCTCTTTCTCTCTGGGGTTTCACGCAGTAGGTGCTCTGCTTCTAGATCAGTGCGGGTCTGACAGTAGTGGACGCCTCAGATTCTGGTCTGGACTGCAGCGTAGAAGGGGTTCTAGCAGGTCCTGGTGGTTGTTTGGACTTTAGATTGCGTAGAGGTTTGCAAACTAGTTCAGTTCCTCTGCTGTGTTTGGGTGGAGTTGATGCATGATTTGCTTTTGGTTTCAAAGTGCAGTGACTTCTTTTTGGATTTCCACTTGCATGTGTTTTAAAACCACATCCAGCACACAGGCAACTAACAGAGAAACAAAGTTTAATTCACTGTGATTTGTTGTGACCTTCAATCTTATAGTGGATGCATTTGCTTTTTGCTTCATAGTACAGTGTGGTGTATTTCACGCTCACGTCTAAGTGTGAGCGTTTCCAGAAGGGGTTGAGGTGAAGGAGCTGAGTGCAGCTGAACCATTTGGGGAGAGCTCTGACACCATCACTTATAATGAGACGATCACTCTCACAGCAGCTCACATTCAGCATCTCTGCATGTACGCATCAAACGCTTTTATCTGGTGGATGCAGCTGTACATCACGGTCCCTCCTCTGCGTCCTTATCGGCCTGGCTCCGTTCCTCCGTCTGGCTGCAGGAACCTAAGCCGGCGCTGTGTGCACAGGAATGAAAGAGTAGCAACCTCCCTGCTCATCTGTCATTGCGCATTGATGGTTGTTGAGGTGAGAGGAGCATGTCTGAGCCTCCGCAGGCAGGCAGGCGGCCCGACAGGTAGCTGTAGCGGAGGCATCAGGTGTTTGTTGTGCTTGGCAGCAGCGCTGCTGTCGGCGAAGATTAGGGGACGCTCTGACACAGTCAGGGACGGCTCCTGGAGTGAACAAGGACAATAAAGGGTGGTTATTATTAGTAGTAAGTGGTTGTTAGTTTAACTTAGTCAGATGTTTCCTGTTTATGTTTTTGCACAGTTAGGCAAATAGACTGTGAGCAGTAAAAATACAATAGTTATTGTAGTAAATATTAATAATTTAATTACAGTAAAGTTACTTTTAGGTTGTATATAATTATGAATTATGAATTAATTCAATTTAATTAGCAATTTAAGTGTTAGGTAATAATTGCCAACTGTTTGCAGGGGTTTTAAGTGCGTCTCGCTTCCTCGTCTCACGCACGCAAGGCTGTCATTGAAGTGGAGCCGGTGAAGAATCATGAAGAATCAGCTAACATTGTTAACGAGCGACTCGTTCTGCCTGCGCATCACATTTGCAGCAGGTCAATCGCAGCATCGGGTCCTCTACTTAGTGCCATTGAATAATTCAGTGAACTAGAATGCTTACAGTAAAGCCGTGCACGGTGTGAATGATAATGGATGCTGGCAAATCACATTCCTATTTGTGTAGCCCTGGTTCTGAGAAACAAGGCTGAGCGTCATAAAGCAGAGGGAACCCCGTTGACGCTGGTGCACAGGCAGCGGCCGCGTTTGCAGAGCGGCAGCAGGAATGTTCTTAAGCTGTTCCACAGAGGGTACAGTTTCTCTTACCTCAGTCCGTGCATCGTACGCACATTTGTTGGGCCACGAGGACAACAATAGCCGCTGTGCGTCTGCCGCCCTGATGGAGTCAGGGCGAAGCTGTGTGAAGCCTCTGGGAAGCCCCAGTGTTGACGTGTGGGTGTCTCTATGCGAGTGTTTGAATAATTCACACTTCTAGGTTTACACAGCCCGAGGGCAGGTGATGTAATGTGGATATGATAAGAGTGGGTTGTTGTGAGAGAGCGAGAGGGAGAGAGAGAGAGAGAGAGGAGGTGGCGACACAGTAGCCGGAGCATGACGGGGCCCATAAGAGATATTATCGTTGGTCCAGTTCCCATCTTAGTTTTGGCTTCAGCTTTTCTGCAGCTTACTTTGCAGCGCTGTTTGAACGTTGTTGTTGCTTCAGGAGTTTGGTTTCACGGCGGAGCAACAATAGCAACAGCGTTTCCTGAGAGAAGCCCAGGACTGTGCGCCGCTTTTCCTCTATTATCACAATGAGCTGTGCGGCCGTGTGCAGTTATATGGGTCGCTTCCTGCCTTACACACACACACACGCACACACGCACACACACACAACACACACACACGCACGCACACACACACACACACACACACACCTTCCTCTGCCGGCTGGCTCTGTTGTGTGCGATGGTATGGTACGTGTGTGTTAAGATTTGGCGCCTGCGTTTGTGAACGAGGCCGTTCGCCCCCTGCTCCTCCTTCCTGCTCCTCCTTCCTGCTCCTCCTTCCTGCTCCTCCTTCCTGCTCCTCCTTCCTGCTGGTGAGCCGCGGGGACCAAGCGCGTTGCCGTGGCCGTCGCCCCTGGAGACGACACCTCGGAGAGAGGGAATCTTGAACGGCTCGGCGTCGGCGGAGGGGAATCAAGCGAGAGGCTCTCGCGGGGCCCCTCACAATGATTAGAGGTCGGAAAGAGGCCCGACACCACACAAGCTCCGCCGGTCGCGGTCATCAGTTCCTGAGCAGCCGCGCCTCCTGGGGTTTGGGGGTTGCGGGTGGATTGTGCTCAGCGTCTGGACCTCCCTCCTCTCCCGCTCTCTCCTGTGTTTTGCTTCCCGTCCTTATCTCGCCCCTTCCCCGCCTGACTGAGCCTCAAAGCAGTGATAAGATGCTAATCGCTGAAGAGTCTACTCGCTCGCTCTGTCACAGACAAATTACCTTTTTGTAGCCATAAAATCCTTTTTACATGCTCGTCACACTTTCTCTGCTTTTCATTCTCCCACTGTCAGGAGGAGAAATAATAACGTCGCTATACCACTTTTGGCAGACTTTTAACATTGTGTTTTATTCTCTTTTTGCATATTTCATGGTCGTTCCTACCGCCTGCACAGCATCACAGTCTCATATTTTAAGAGGAAGAAGATAATAAGAGGGTCTGTTCATTTTTTTCTCCTCATTAGTTATTGTACTTTAATGGAGGGAGGCCCCAACCAGAGCTTCACGCATGGGTTGGTTGGATTGACAGATGTTTAGTTGCTATGGAAACATTGGTAAAGGTTCAACTCAAGAATCTGTACTGAGGCCTTTTATCATATTATGGACCTGGACCTTGTCATACTTTAATCATGCTCATCAAAAGTAACAAATTCACATGGGAGTGAATGTAAAGCAGCGCCTCTCGTTTGTCTTCGTGGAAAGTGTGAACGTGTTTTTGTGGAATCAGCGGAAACAGAGGATGTCGGAGGGAGCGGCACAGACGAACTACAACAAAACCCCCCCTGGGATGGAAACTATGCCCGGACCCGAGCCCACCTGAGCCAAACCAGGAGACACTGCTGTTTCTGCCTGTCTGACTCTTTCTCCTTTATCTTTCTCTTATTTCTGTCCATCCACGTTCCTATTTTTCTCTGTAGCGCTTTCTTTTTTTTTTTTTTACTTCCCTTCTCTTCCTTTGTTGTCCACGTCTCTGCCCCACCAGTATCTCATTACCCTAATCCTGTTTAGGTATGAGACAAACAAGTGGACACATCTTGCGTCTTGATTCCTCTCTTTTTGTTGCTTTTTCCAATGATTAAAGCTAAAAATATTTATATATAAAAGAATTTTTCTCATCTTTATTTTTACAACTGTCTTAAAACAAATTGCTAAGGCACAAACAAAGTGTTCTGTCTCACAAAAGTCAAGTGAGTGCCGTGTTTTCATTGGTGGCAGCATCCTTGAATCTAGTATTATTATCAACTTCTATTATTAACTATCGTTGACGAAACGCTCCATTGAACTTTGGTCTCATATTGGACTATTACATTTGGAGCCATTTGGTGGCCTGATTTCATATAAGCTGATCCTCATTTTCTCAGGTCAACATTTATCGGCCACAGGCCTTGATGGAGGAATTAGCCTACTTTGCAATTGTTAGGTTCAAGCAAACATACAAAGAAGCTTTTTGTTGTCTTAAGCCAAGTGGGACCTGTGAATTCTCTGCTCCGAGTTGCCTAAAATCAGCTGCACTGACCCAGCACCAACCCTGCCGCTAGTTCACAAATAGTTTGAGCGCATTTATGAGGCTGCACAATAATTAGCTGCCTATAAATGTGCATATGTTTATAAACAACCTCTGTTTTATTTTATCTTATTTTGTTTTTCAGCCCAACATTGGGCGTCTGGGCGTCCCTCACGGACCCTCTGGAGAAAAGGTGGCCGTGGTCGCTGTGGACGACTGCGACATCTCCATGGCGATTCGCTTTGGGAAGCAGATCGGCAACTACTCCTGCGCCGCTCAGGGCACTCAGACGGGCCAGAAGAAGTAAGCAGGAGGATTTCTGTTGACTCGCTCAACAGACAAATAAGTCTTACCTTGGGGTTATGTCAAATTACCCTCAGTACATCATATCGCACACCTCCTATTCATCCATCCTCTCCTCCTCTTGTCTCTTAATCTGAGTTCATCCTCGTGGCCTGTGTGCTGTCAGCCGTGGCCTTAAACAACCAAGCGCTCGTCTAAACTCAGCTCTCCAGCTGGCTTAGCGTGTCATTATCACACGCTAATTAGTTTCATATTTACAGTGTGGAACTTTTAAATGGATCTGGGAGCGCTAACGTGCAGAGACACATTTATTCAGGGGAGGGTGGGGACAGAGAAAGCTTCAAAGGCCACTTAATGAGGCTGCATACTTTTAAAAACTTGTAGTGCAGGTCACACGCACTGTACACCACAAAATGTGCCTTAGTACTTTAGAATTATCCATGAATCCATGAGTTATTACTATGTTTATGTACACGCAGATATATTTGGATAATCACTGCGCAGGTCTGTTCGTTTCTAGGTATCTGGATCTGTTTCTTGTGTAAATTGTGTTGCCAGATGCAGAATAATGCAAAATCCACCCTCTGGCCAAGCAACAGTGTCGTTAACTTTATACGAACATGACTTTTTGTCCAGAGTTGCATCACGTTTAATCTCTCTAAGCCCTGTAGCTTTTGATCTTGAAGGGCTCAGCGGTTAAGCAGCTTCCGACGTGACCCGCTCTGTGGAAGCCTGACTCGGTCGCGGTGATGGGGCCCGTTAGCCCTGCAACAGCGTTTAACCTTCAACACAGAGACCTTTATTCAAGAGAGGGTCGATGCCTTAAAAGACCGATGAAATAATCTTGCTTCTTTATGATGCACTTACATTTCAAGCAGCATTTGAATTCTGAGTAAGTGTGTCCACTCTGTGGCTTTGCATCCTGTAGGTCACTGGACCTGACAGGGCCGCTGTTGCTGGGAGGGGTCCCCAACCTGCCCGAGGACTTCCCGGTGCGGAACAGAGACTTCGTCGGATGCATGAGGAGCCTGAGCATCGACAGCAAAGCCATCGACATGGCCAGCTACATCGCCAACAACGGCACCGCAGCAGGTCAGATACGCTGAGTTCGAGCCCTTGTGGGCCTCCGAAGCCACATTCCTGCTGATTTATATGCGCCTATGTCACCAATAAACTGGGTTTGTAAGCATCTGATGTCATGAGGTGATTAGCGCTAAAAGTAAAAAAGTACTGGGTCACCTTTTTATGAAATGCATAATCGTGACCAGTGAGCAGCCCTGAATAGCAGCATTTAAATACCTTTCAGTTGAAATGAATGCAAATGCGCTCGTTGTTCAGGTTGTCCTGCAAAGAGGAACTTTTGCACGAAGGACGTTTGCCAGAACGGAGGAGTGTGTGTGAGCAGGTGGAACACCTACAGCTGCGACTGCCCGACCGGCTACGGAGGCAAGAGCTGCGAACAAGGTGATTAAAATGTCTGGGAAAAGAGAAAGTCCAATGTTTAAAGGATCTATTTATAGGTCTGTGAGCTGCATTTACTTTGTGGACGTGAGTGTATTTGGGGGACTTCCAGGAAATGGCCCTTTTGGAGGATCACCTGGGACAAGGAACACCTGCTATGAGTCAGTGTGACTCATGTCACGCTGAAGCATCTGCTCACTATTGTTTAGACACTGAACAGCCTTGGGTTCAGAGTTTTTAAGGACAAAGAACAAACTGTGACTCACCACCCCAAAGGCCGGACTCTGCAGGGAAACTGAAGACACACACACACCTACGTCAGTGACCCCAAAGCCGTCCTGTGTCCAGCTTATAAAGATCCAGTACCTGAAATGTTGAGATATATATAAATATATGTAGATAAATAACAATCCATCATTTTGTCAGTCGTTGCTTCAGGACTTCCTAACAGTGTTGTTATTTACACTTTGTCGTCTGTCTCATGTTCTGCTGTGGTAATGAGAGAGCTTTGATTTCCTCCTTCAGGGCAACTTTCCAAACAATGTGTTACGGTGTGAATGGATCTTTTTGCACTTTCCTCTATGAGGCAGGCACCTTGCCAGCGCCAGGCCCCCGGTATCCAGTATCTGAACTGGGCTGGGATCACACAAACCCGGCAAGCGGTCTTTGGCCGCTCAGGTGCCCGTTGACACGTCGGGTTTGATACTTCACACATCTGCCGCGCCAGAAACCAGACATTTACCCTTGTTTACTTTGTGCTGCCAGAACTCCAAGACTGGACGGACATGAAAATGCTGCGATCACTGCAGACTCCAGGAACAAATATGTGCTCGGTTTCTTAATTACAGCCTGCGTATTTGCGAATGCCTCAGTTGAAATATGTCCCGCCAGGACCCACAGAGAGTTTATGCTGCAGATTATAAAGGACGTAACCCTAATTACATGCTTAGAGGTTCATCCCTGGTGTGTTTCTTGAGCTCCATGAGAGTTTGTGATTCTGTGGGGGATTTTCAGAAGGTTTCAGAACTCATCCTGAAGCCTTGCGCTCTTTCTCGCCCCCCTCGCGCAGTGATGCCGTCTCCCCAGTTTTTTGACGGCCAGGCGCTGGTGTCGTGGAGCGAGCCAGACATCACCATCACCATTCCCTGGTACATGGGCCTGATGTTCCGCACCAGGCAGTCCGCCGGTACCTTGATGCAGGCCAACGCTGGACCCTCCTCCACCATAAACATCCTGGTGAGTGGCGGCACATGACGCATTATGAAATCCTAAGAGTGTCCCGACATCGTTTCTCCACCGTCTTTGTCGTCCAGCTGCGCGAGGAGCAGCTCCGCATGGAGGTGCTGCTGAGGCAGCAGCTCGTGGCGTCGCTGGGCTTCCATCAGGTTCGCGTCAACGACGGGGAGTGGCATCACCTGCTGGTGGAGCTGCGGAGCGTTAAAGACAGCAAGGTCATCAAATACATGGCTGCGGTGTCGCTGGACTATGGCATGTACCAGGTACGGGGCCTCTCCCTTTCAAATGCATGGGTGCACGAGGTGGAGCGGCGGGAGCTCATGTTCGGCTTGTGTTTCTAAGCAGAAGTCGGTGGAGCTCGGTAACGACCTCCCTGGGTTGAAGTTGCAGTCTCTTCATGTTGGAGGTTTGCCCGGAGAAGGAAACCACGTCACCAAAGGATTCGTCGGCTGCATCCAGGTGAGAACTGCCCCGCCGAGCCTTTCTTTCTTTCTCGCTCTGCTTTCCGGCCCGTTGCGTTGATGTCTCTGCATCCGGTCCACCACCAGGGCGTGCGAATGGGCGAGACGTCCACCAACGTGGCCAACATCAACGTGGCCCAAGGCCTGAAGATCCGTGTGGAAGACGGCTGCGACGTGGCCGACCCCTGCGACTCCAACATCTGCTCCGACAACAGCCACTGCCACGACGACTGGAGCGCGCACACCTGCGTGTGTGACCCAGGTAGGACCCGTCTGGGCCTGGGTCTGGGTCTGGGGGCCCCTGGGTGTCCAGCCTCACCCCCTTTCGCTCTCCGTCCTGCAGGCTACTTCGGCAGGGACTGCGTGGACGCCTGCCAGCTCAACCCCTGCGAGCACGTTTCCACCTGCGTTCGCAAACCCAGCTCCTCCCACGGCTACACCTGCGAATGCGGACTGAACTACTACGGCCAGTACTGTGAAAACAAGTAAGTGCCATTGCTACAAGTGGGTAAAGGAACCCTAGGTTGAAGGTTTGCACAGTCTATAGTCATTTCCTCCTTCCCCTGTGACACGCATCACTTCCTGCGTCAGGCAGGATATGGGATTGCGCCTCCATTCCTGACTGATCGATGTTTGGTCATCTTTGCCCCCATGCTACTGCATGTCCCATATTAGATCCCGATGCAGATCACACCTCTTATTTGTATAAGTGACTCACTCTTCATAACTGGGGAAGTTCATCCGCTTCGTAGCAGCTAGCACCAAGTCGTATCCCCAAGTACGACTCCCCAGATGCTCTCTGCTTCGTCGGCATGCTAGCCCGCGTCTTATTTAAGCTAACCTTGTGTTTGGCAGAGTGGAGAAGCAGTGCGCTCAGGGCTGGTGGGGCAGCCCCGTGTGCGGACCCTGCAACTGCGACACCGGCAGAGGCTTCCACAAGGACTGCAACAAGACCACGGGGGAGTGCCGCTGCAAGGTGAGGCCAGACGCAACTCAGCAAAGGACGCTTTTAGCAGGCTAACTCTCACCACCTGCGCCGTGTCCCCGTGTGGCAGGAGAACCACTACCGCCCGGAAGGGGAGGACACGTGCTACCCCTGCGACTGTTACTCCGTGGGCTCAAAGTCTCGAACCTGCGACCCGGTCAGCGGCCAGTGTCCCTGCAAGGGAGGGGTCATAGGTCGTCAGTGCAACCGCTGCGATAACCCCTTCGCTGAGGTCACCCCCACGGGATGTGAAGGTATGAGGATATGAGGGTATTAGACTTGAAAATTATAAATATATAAATTAAAAATGTTCTGGTCATCTACACATAGACCTTCACCCAAGCTTCACCCACAAATGAATGATAAGGTTATGGCAAGGTTACAGCAATGAGAACATAGTTCAGAAGCAGCATGTGTGGGTTCTTTGAATGTCTGTTTGGAGCGATGAAGTGTCAGAGGGAAACAAACAGCGCTCCTACATGTGCTGGTGCTGCAATCGAGCTAACTTTGCGTCTTTGTCGCCACCCAGTCAAGCAGAAGGGACAATTCTGGCCAGCGGGGCTGAGCTGGCAGCGGGGCTGCGCTCACACAATACAGTAGAGATGAATGGAAGACAGACACCACAAAGTGCCCAAAGGAAGATGAATGTCACTGTTGTTACTGTTTGACCCGGCATCAGACTTCTCACCGTCACTCAGAGCGTGCTTTGAATTTTAATTTGAGACATCTGTATTGTTTCTTTCATTAAATCAGAAGCCTCGTCTTTGTTTAATATAATGTAAAATCATACTCCAACCAATGTGTTGTGTCTCCACCCACAGTTGTGTACGAGGGATGCCCCGAGGCGTTCGACGCAGGCATCTGGTGGCCCAAGGCCAAGTTTGGACACCCCGCTGCTATGAACTGTCCCAAAGGGTCCATTGGTGAGACCCTCTTCTTCCCCTCAAACAGCTGAAACCTCCTCCACACTCTTTTTTCAGCAGTTCGTCATGTAGAAAGTATTTCTGTACAGAGAGGTGTGATGTTCGCAGACCCGTTCCTGTTTCCTCGTTACCCCCGTTAGCAGCTCCGGTCGCCACGGCGACCCCCGTGTTGTCTCCGCAGCGCCGCTGAGGAATTTATTTTGCCAACACCGCTCGTCGCCCTCTTTCAGCTCCAGCTGGCGGCTCCTTCAGCCGTTTCTTCCCTCGCAACAATAGCATTAGAGGAGACTTTGCATGTAGATGAGTTTTTTTTATCAGTCTTGAACAAGTCAGGACGGTTGTAAATATTTGAACAACGATGTCTAAAAGTGTAACCGTAGCGGAAAGGTTTTTATTTGGGAAAAAGGAAACGGATGATTTCTGAATTTCAGGGAATCTTGAATGAGCTCTTCCTTTTGGTTTTCCCAGGCACTGCCATTCGCCACTGCAGCGATGAGAAAGGCTGGTTGTCCCCCGAGCTCTTCAACTGCACCACCATCACCTTTTCCCATCTAAAGAAGCTGGTGAGTAGAAATAAAACGTTGCTTACTTTAGGCCTTAATGTTCACAGTGTGATTCGCCCCGGTTCTATTGGATCTCATTCACACCGTTAACCTGCGTGCGTTTCTTCCTCCAGAACGAGGAGCTGCGGCGCAACAGCTCCAGGATGGACGGCGAGCGCTCCAAGGCCATCGTGCGCCTGCTGCAGAGCGCCACCAACAACACGCCGCGCTACTACGGCAACGACGTCAAGACCGCCGCGCAGCTGCTCAATCACGTGCTGCAGTACGAGAGCCGGCAGGCGGGGTTTGACCTCACGGCCATGAAGGACGCAGAATTCAATGAGGTAGAAGCCACTGAGCCCGGAATATTACAACCTTTAAAAGCGGTTGGCAAGATTTCAACTTTAAAGTAGTTAATGTCTATGGTGCTGGGGGCACACTGCCCCCTACTGGTCAAAACCTCCATCATTTTCTCCTTTTATTTCTCCTCATCCATCTGAATTGTTTGTTTGTTCCAGAATTTGGTGCGGGCAGGCAGCGCCATCCTAGCCCCGGACAACAAGGAGCACTGGGACCAGATCCAGAGGACCGACGGCGGCACCGCGCATCTGCTCCGCAACTTCGAGGACTACGCCAACACGCTGGCACAGAACGTCCGGAAGACGTACCTGAAACCCTTCACCATCGTCACGGACAACATGAGTGAGTGGAAGGAACGGTAGACGGCCTCGTGTGCCTCCCAGCGGCCACGTGCTTCATCATCATCACCATCACCTCTGCCCTGTCCTTCCACTAGTTTTAACCGTGGACTACCTGGACGTGTCGGACCCCGAGAAGGCAACGTTCCCCCGGTTTCAGGACATCCAGGAGGCCTATCCCAGGGAGCTGAGGTCCACCGCCCACTTCCCCCAGTTCAACCTCCGCATGCAGAGCCACAGAGGTGGGAGGAGGGCCACTGTGTGCTGAAAGTGTGACGGAAATATGGTGTGAAAGCCCGCAGACTCCTCCTTCTGTCCTGTCTCTGTCCATCTCAGTGGAGGCCACCCCTGCCCCTGCCCCTCCGGCCCAAACCGAGCCGCCACTGGCTGAGGAGCACACGGCATCCAACAGGAGGCGGCGGTACCTGGAGCCAGCTGCCCCTCTGCCGGTGGCCGTGGTGATAGTGTACAAGTCACTGGGGAAGCTGCTTCCAGAGAGATATGACCCCGACCGAAGGAGTCTGAGGTACTGAGGGCTACTACTAAATCTACTGTGTGCCGTTAAAAGCTGTGTAGTGAGTGTTACATTCATGGTTCATGTACAGAAAAGAAAAACTTGCTGAGTCAGGAGATCTGAATGCTCAGCTCTTGACCCTTTTTTCCAGGCTTCCCAACCGTCCGGTGATCAACACAGCCATAGTGAGCACCACCGTCCACAGCGAGGGTCCGCCCCTTCCTTCCACCCTGGACCCCCCCATCACACTTGAATACACCCTGCTGGAAACAGAGGACCGGACCAAACCCGTGTGCGTCTTCTGGAACCACTCTATCGCGTGAGTTGGACTGAAAAACAAACCACCGTGCATTTAGAGCGTGATTGTTTTGGGGTTTTTTGCATTTATGTTCCATTTCCCACATTCCTTCTGTTTTGTTCCGCGTGTCTCTTTAGCATCGGAGGAACTGGAGGCTGGTCGTCCAAAGGCTGCGAGGTGCTCAACAGGAACAACAGCCACATAAGCTGCCAGTGCAACCACATGACCAGCTTTGCCGTGCTCATGGACATCTCCAAGCGAGAGGTGCAGTCCATCGTAGTTCATTCTCCAGTTCATTTCATGTCTCACATCCAGCTGTGATTGACGTGTTTCCTTGTTGATCTTTCCCTCTGTTCCTGCAGCACGGCGACGTCCTCCCCCTGAAGATCGTCACCTACACCACGGTGTCGGTCTCCCTGTTCCTCCTCCTCCTCACCTTCATCCTGCTGTGCCTCCTACGCCGGCTCCGCTCCAACCTTCACGCCATCCACAGGAACCTGGTGGCAGCGCTCTTCTTCTCCGAGCTCGTCTTCCTGCTTGGCATCAATCAGACCGACAATCCGGTGAGTGGGTTTTCAGTGTCCGGTAGTTGCATAGGATCCAGACCCTTTGCTTGGAAATGCCGGATTAAGTACAGTAAAGGATGAAAAGGTATAGGAAGTCTTTGAAACCTGCTGATTCAGACATTTAGACACACACAAACACACACACCGGTAGCTGGGACGTGCTGTGACTGGCACGAGTCTATAGAAGCCATGACAAAGGTTTCCTCAATACAACTGCTCAACTGTTGAGTAGAAAAAACAGCATTAATGTGATTCAGTATTTAACTTACAACACGGTTGTGAATGTATCAGTTTGGAGCAGTCTCTAGTCTGAAAAAGACATTACAGCATCTTCATGTCCAGTTCTCTGAGCATCACAGTGGAAGCAAGAGTAAGAGTAAGACTGAAACACGAGGGGTCTGTGAGATTACATGCATGTCAGTGCACATTGCACTAGAAAAGTTTTTGATGAGGCGTGTAGGAGTGTGTGCGTGTGTGTGTGTGTGTGTGTGTGTGTGTGTGTGTGTGTGTGTGTGTCAGAGCTGTGGAATGCTGTCAGTGTGAGCCCAGGGCTAAGTGCGGGATGATTTATAACCCCGTCAACGTAGTTTCCCTCTGATCTCTGTAGCAACGCAGAGGATTTGTAAAGTACAGTATCTGAACCGCCTGGACGGTCCCTGACACACTGCATTCCTCCGCCACGGCAGCACGCTGGGAAGGTCCAATAACAGGCGCCCTCTCGTTTCTTCTCCCTGCAGTTCGTGTGCACCGTCATAGCCATCCTCCTCCACTACTTCTACATGTGCACGTTCGCCTGGATGTTCGTCGAGGGCCTCCACATCTACCGGATGCTGACGGAGATGCGCAACATCAACCACGGGCACATGCGGTTCTACTACGCCATCGGCTGGGGCATACCCGCGGTGATCACCGGTGAGGCGGGAGGCGGCCGCTCAGGCTGCAGCTTGTCCCCTCGTGGGAAGATGATTAAACAGGAGTCAGACAGAGAGAGAGAGAGAGAGCGAGAGAGAGAGAGAGAGAGAGAGAGAGAGCAGGAGGGCGAGTGTTTCCTGGTCCCTCAGTAATTGTGACCTCATTTCCTCGGCAGGTCTGGCAGTGGGTCTTGACCCTCAGGGTTACGGGAACCCAGATTTCTGCTGGCTCTCCGTCCACGACACGCTGATCTGGAGCTTCGCCGGGCCCATATTTGTGGTCGTCCTGGTACGAGACGCTTTCTCCCCCCGTCCCCATGAAGATGAGTGCGAACCGCCTCGGTGGAATAACGCTGCGCCCTCTCCGCAGGTGAACATCGTGATCTTCATCCTCGCAGCGAAGGCGTCCTGTGGTCGGCGGCAGAAGGCCGTGGAGAAGTCGGGCGCCGTGTAAGCCTCCGTGACGCGACCTTTGACCCTGACGTTGACGTTAGCACTGAATCTGAACCTAACGTTCATGCGTTTCCACCCTCAGCCCCGCGCTGCGCATGGCCTTCATCCTGCTGCTGCTCATCGGCGCCACCTGGATGCTCGGCCTCATGGCCGTCAACAGCGACGTGATGATCTTCCACTACCTGTTTGCTGCCTTCAGCTGTTTGCAGGTCTAACATTCACCTCATTTCAGCCTTATTTACACCAAACGCATTATGTTTGTCATAGTAAGTGCTAATATTTGCTTTCCTCGCAGGGAGTCTTCATCTTCTTCTTCCATGTCATCATCAACAAAGAGGCGCGGCAGAAGCTCAAGGACGTCCTTTCAGGAAACAAAAGCGTGCCTGACGAATCCAGCACCACACGCGCCTCGTTACTCACAGTAAGAGGCCCAAACCTCTCTTCTGCACTCGTTTTAGTCATTCCCTTCTTGTCTTGTTGCCTTAAAAAACACCTCCCGTTTCCTCAGCGCTCCCTCAACTGCAACAACACGTACGCGGAGGACGGGCCTCTGTACCGCTCGGCCTTCGGGGAGTCCACCGTCTCCCTGGACAGCACGCTCAGGTCAGCCAAGAGCCGCAGCAGCTACCTGGCTCACGCACTCAGGTAACGGCTCGCTCACTCGCTGCATGAGCCTGAACGTCTGCTGCACCCGCGCCCGGCGACTCAGCGGCGTTCAGGCTCCTTTGGGCTTTTGCTTGTGTTTCCTCTGCTGGCACCAAGCGTCTCCTACACACAGCAAATGTAGGTGTTTGTTTCCCTACTTGAAATGATAAGTGCGACATCCCGACCCACGGCGCTATACGTGTTTCTTTCCTGTACGGCGGCGTTCCCAGTCTCGTGTCATCCGCGGGAGGCGTGCGTTTTAAGGGGTTTTACAGGAGCAGCGCGAGGTCTGACCGCACGCCTCGGCTTGTAAATCTGTCGTCTGGGTAACGCGAGCTGGGACCGGGGTCAGTGACAGCAGAGGCGCCGGGGGCCAAGCTGGAAGTCCGATCAGCAAAGAAAGCAGGGGTGGGAGGAAAGATGGGCAGGAGCTGAAAGAGAAGGACAGCAGGAGGGAGATGGAGGCGGTCGACGGAATGTAACACACACACACACACACACACACACACACACACACACACACACACACACACACACACACACACACACACACACACACACACACACACACACACACACACACACACACACACACACACACACACACACACACACACACCGCTTCCTCGGGGCTTCAGGCGCGCTTCCAGCTGCTTTCAGAAGCTCCTCTCAGATCAGCCATCAGACAGGTCCGAGGCTCCAGTAACGCTTTTTGCCCTCCGGCCAATACCTGCATCCAGTAACGAGGCTACAGGTGGACGCTGGTTCCCACTGAGAGTCAATCAATTACATGGATTCATGTCTTTCTTTTAAAGCTGTGTGTTGCCTTTAACCTCTCGTGCACCCACTGTAAATCACGCTTTTATTGGTTCCAGTCAGCAGAGGTAAATGTTTTGTAATGAGAGATGTCTGGTTTTATATTAGCTGCTGCCTCCAGCTTCAAGTCAGGGCTTGAAATCATTCGCAGCACCGCTGTACTTTCCCTCTGTGTCTCCTCCTCATCCTCACCTACACATTTCCACTCATCGCTCTCTTTCTCCCGTCCTTGTTTCTTTATCCGTGTTCACAGGGAGGAGTCTGGTCAGAAGCCCAGCGTCTCCTCAGGCGCAGCGAAAGGACACACGGACCTGGACGGGCCCCTGTTCCACAGAAACGGCACCAAGGGAGACGGTGAAGCCCCTTTAGCTCGTCCCCGTTTACGTTTCATTGCGTTCACGCCTCGCGTGATTTGAGGGACGCTAACGTCCTGTTTGTCGCTTCTTCGTCCCCGTCAGACTCCGACTCGGACAGCGAGCTGTCAGCGGACGAACACAGTTCCTCCTACGCCTCCTCCCACTCCTCCGACAGCGAGGACGACGACATCGACGTCAAGCCCAAGTGGAACAACGAGAGGATGCCCGTTCACAGCACGCCCAAGGGTTCGTCCCATTGCCCTCCAGTGGGAGCCATACACTACATATGCAGATACACAGGAGTTGGATAACAAACGTTTTTCACCCCTTTCAGGAGATTCAGTGTCCAATCATGTGAAGAAGCCTTACTGGCCCACAGAGGCCACCACAGCCAGCGACAGCGAGGACCCCGGCGGGCCGGAGAGGCTGCGGGTGGAGACCAAGGTCAACGTGGAGCTCCACCCGGAGAACAAGCTCAACCACATCGGCGAAAGGGAGCGTGAGACGCTGCAGGAGAGAGACAGGCCGACGGCCGGCAACGCCAAGGAGGCGGGGACGCCCAGCCAGCACAACAGCAACCACCACCCGGAGCAGAGGAAAGGTAGGAGACGTCGCGCCAGCGAAGCGAGCTGCCGTCTGCCCTCACTGCACTCACACCACAACCATGTGTCTCAGGTATCCTGAAGAACAAGATCAGCTACCCTCCCCCCCTGACCGACAAGAACATGAAGAACCGCCTGAGGGAGAAGCTCAGCGACTACAACCCCCCCACCATCACCTCCCCGCCCCCCAACAACAACAACACCACCGCCGCCTCCGCGCCGCCCGCCTCCGTCAACATCATGGCGCCGTCGCCCCGGACGTCCTCGCTCACGTCCAACGACGGCGGTCGCCCCGGCAACCACGACACCGGCGCCCCCATCAAGCCGCCCGTCGCCCCGCGGCCGCAGCTCCCGCCGGGACCCCCGCCGGCGGCCGTCTACCGGGAGACCAACGGCGGCGTGGCCATGCACTTGAAGTCGGGGACGGTCAACGGCGGCAACGAGTCCGACTCCGAGTGAGTAGTGTTGGGAGGAGAGTGGGCATGAGCGCATATTAACAAGCACTGGTTGACCCCCCCCCAATGCCAACTGATGCAACCGTGCATGTGTCATCATAGGCTCCAGACGCAAAGCGAGTGCTGCTTATCGGTTTCTTACTGAGACACTCAAATTTGTATGTTGAATATGTCTTTGACTGATAGCATGAAATCAGCCTGCATGACGACTCACCGCATCCCTGCATTCACTCTTTCCTTGCACGTTATCTCCCACCCTTCCTCCCTGCATCTCCCTGACCCCTCCTCCCCCTCCCCCCTCGTTTCTTCCTTTAACAGCGGCAGTAATGAGACTTCAATCTGACCTGCTAGGAAAACCCAGACCAGCCTGCCCTTGTGAGGGGAGGGACGGAGACGCCCTGCCAAGGAGAGGAGAAGCCAGGACTGGAGGACAAAACGGGAAAAAAGATGATGATGGAGGGGTCGAGCGCGTGGATTCACCCATTCCTTCCTCTTGCGCTCCCTCCCTCTGGAGAGCAGTATTACATGCAGACGTTAAGACTGCCTGAGATGAGGAAATAAGCAGCGAGGTGGGAGGAGTCTAAAGGGAATGCTGTGTTGGGTGAGCGGAGTGCCAAAACCACCACGGGAGTCAGAAGATGAAGAAAAACGCGGCCGTGATCACGAGGAGTCACGTTCCCAGTCACTGGGTGAAGGTGGAGCAGGACTTTGGGACAGTTGCTTTCTCCCAGAGGAAGCCGGCTGCTGTGCAGTGATTCATCGCTGTGCATGAACTCATACATGCTGGTACAGTCTTACTGTAGTCCAAGAGGTTCTGAAGGACCACAAAATTAAAACACGTGACTTTTTAATACGTCCAGCTCGTCCATACTGGACATACTGGTCCCACATCCAATGCTCTTCCTTGTTTCCAGCGCACGAAGCTTCTCGACGGTGCATTTCAAGTGTAATTATTGTGCAGATTTTGTCAAAATGGCCTAATTTGTAGTTCAGCAGTAACTTTCTGAACTAGAAATCGTTTAGACTTGCTTTTCAGACGTGCCTTCAGCCCGGTTTGGGGCCTTACACGTGCGCGGCCTTAGTGAACACAAATCAGTTCAAGCACTATAAAACCTGAAGCCTGCCTTTCCGGGACCTGCTCTGCGTGTCAGTCAGTGCAGACTGGATTTAGGGGTCAGTTGACTTTTAACTCAGTTTAAATAATTTGTCCAAACTACATGAATGAACCTGTTCATATGTCTGTCACTTCTCCCTCCATGCCCTTGTACCATACATACTGTACACGCAGGTCAACAAATGTCCATGTGTTCCTTTTTTCTTTTTTTATTGAACCAACACTGGAACTATTTTGTAACATAATGTATATTTATTTTTTATGGTTTTAAGACACTGGAGAGAAAATTACGATTGTGACTGTAAAATTAAAGATGACATGATGACTTTTTTTATCGCCTCACGCAGACTTTTACGTGTCTTTTGGCTTTGGAGTGCAGAGCTAGTCGAAACACGTGCAGCAGTCGGCAGAGATTAGGTAACATCAGCTGTTTTTGTATCAGAAACTTGGGTACTCACTTCCTTAGGATCTGAGTCACCAGGTTTCTCAGCTTTGCCGAGAAGCTCTGAGCAAGTGGCCTTTTAAAAGATTTCTGTGTTGTGTTGTAACTTTTCACAGGAAGTTATAAAACCCCCAACATAGACAAATGATTTGAAAGAGTTGCACTCTGGAAGCCTGTGTTTGCTGAGGGTTTGTTGCCCATTAAAAGGTAATGTGTAGGGAGACTGTCCATCTATTGATCAGTGTGACTCTTACAGTGAAACACTGGCTACTGGTTTTACTGTTTAGGCCAAATTTTATTTTAGACTATTTTTGCATTTTTATTATGATTAGGAATAACTTGGAGTCATGCTGGTGCGCATTATATATTAGGATGCAGTTGCTCCCTCTGTCACCTCACTAGTAGTCGTAACTGATAATGGTGAGCCTGTAAAACTTGAATTATGGCTAGAGCTGTTGTCTTGGACTGAATTGGACTGCACTGCACAGGTGGCCAGTGACTACAAATCAATACAGTTTGTGCATAGATAAGGCAGACTCGCTAGAGTCTGGTTATGGCCCAAGTAAACAGTCGTGAGCCAGCAGAGTGAAAGGTTAGATGGGGGAGTCGGGTTTCAGAAGTCTTAGTCGTTATGGCGACTAAAGCCAGTTGTCCCCTCAGGTGACAAAGTACAAAGAGTTAGAATCAAGGTAACGTGTCGAGTTATAAATAGTGCTGGATTGGGTTGGATTAATCACAATATGAAATATATATATATATATATATATATATATATATATATATATATATATATATATATATATATATCTATATATATATATATATATATATATATATATATATATATATATATATATATATATATATATGTTTTAAAGAATCTATTGTTTTGTCTTCACTTTTGAATGAAACTTCCAGCTGGAAACCTGAGGAGCAGTAGGTACCAGTGAGCCGCTCCCTCACGCTGACCCAGCAGGCCTCCTCTTTATCTATGCTCCATCATAGTCACACAAACTAAATTATTTAGAATCACAAGAGGCACAGTGAACGTACTGGAATGTGCTCAACAGGAGCAGGCGGAAAGACGTGGGGCGGCGCAATTGCGCCATCTGGTGGCGGAGAAGGCGCCGTGAAGGCTGGAGGAGCTTTGTCAGACGATTGAAGTCACAGGTGGGCAACACTGGTCCTCAAGGGCGTCCTCCAGATGATAAACCTTGATCAGGCGTGTCGGTTGGATGCAACACACATCAACAGATCAAGCTCATCAGTAATTGGTATTGGCTGGCAAGACTCACGTTTTTGTTGATCTCAAAAAGACTAATTTTAGAGCTCATTTCAGGCTACTGACATTTTATTTATTTACATGGACAAATTTAGTAAACAGTTTCGTGCAACATGGATTTTGTTGCTATGGAAGGTTTGTCCACTGGATGTCAGTGGTCTGGCATTTTAGCATTCAGTGCGTTTTCTCAACAGGAAATGCTTTTTCTGATTTGAACATTTTGTGCATCATCTTCACTACTCTCCCTGTTACTACTGTTCTATAACTGACTGAATAATCCGCCAGCCGGGAGCTAGTGACACAAGTCATTGTGTAAGGCTTTAGAAAATGCTGGCTGGGGATTAAGATGATTACAGGTTCTCTAAACAAACCCAGAGAGAGAAGTTGGCAAATGTTAACAAGTGTTTTGCAAGACGACGTCTGAGGAATCACGGGCCAGAAAACCACTGTGTAAACAGCGTGTGGTTGTGTTGAGCCTGACTATGGGGAATCCTGTCTAAAAGCCATTAGTCCCTTTGTTAGCCGCGTGCTCAGCGGGTTCCCTTAGGACCTCACGTTATTTACGGATCATGTTCTGCAAACTCACCCCTAATGATGCGGCACCTGATGCTGAACTGATGAGGTGGCGGAGGGAAGAAGAGGCATGTTGAAGTCTCCTGCTGAACTGTGGGATGCAGGCATTTGACTCTGGACACAATCTATTTACAACAGTTTACAAAATAAAAGCAGGCGCTCCATCTGAAACGGAGACAAGCACTAGATGAAGGGCATCAGATTAATTATTTCAGAGTGGGCACTTAAACGAGTCGCACAATGCAGAGGTCCAGACAGACGAGTTATAGCGGTAATATTTAATGGCTGGATGACAGATCGACCGGGGGCTACGGCCGAAACCAGAGTGGGGGGTTGTGGACCGGAAGGTGAATGACGGCTGAAAGCCAAAGCACAATGTAAGAGTTAAATTGAGAAAAACAATACAAAGAACTATCGCTTGGTAAAAACGGCATGACCAGAAAAATGCTCTCGCGCAAAATCAATAACAAAACGAAGCTTTCGCTTACCTTTCTCATGCAACGGGGGAGCGCGCACAGGTGAAGATGGTTAAAGGTAATTGGTCAAGTAGAAGGGACTAAAAGAAGCAAACAGGAAGCGGCACCTTCAGAATAATGGAACCAAACCGGATATAAGTAAAGTATTAGACTATTATAGTACACTGCCGATTTGTCGCAGTGCTGTCTTATGTTTTCCAAACATTACAAACTTAATAGGATGCCCTAAGCTTTACAAACTTTATGATGCAAATAGTAAAACATTAGAACCTAAGAATCTGAGATTTACAAAACATGCTTCTATTCTTCATGTAGAGTTCTGTATTAATGGCTATATTTACATTAAAAGCTAACCACTTATTCTAATGTGTATAGCATTGCCTATATTTTGGTTGATATATGCAGTTTCGTGTCTGCTTTTCATATCTGATCAGTGATGCAAAACGATGGAAAATTCTCTAAATATCTCGGAGCCATGCCTAGTACTGAGAATATATTCAGGGAGTAATGGCTACAGAAAGTTCCCTCTCTCAGCCACACACATTTGCCTACACAAATGTGAAGCTCATCTGAATGCATGGTTTGACTTCACGTGAAGATAAGTTATAAGTAGGTGAAAGGTAAGACATAGTTTATATCCTGTATTTTTAATGTAGAATCATTCAGGGAAACCTCCAGAGTGTCTGTTAAGTATTATGCTAGAGAGGGTGACAGCAAGGCAGCTGCAGGACTACTGAGCCAAGGGTGTAGTAAGTACAACATTACACTGATCAACACACTGGACCTCATTTGCCTCTCTAATAGTCTGACAGCTCTTCTCTGTGCTCTTGAGTCTCATCTCAGGGATCAGGAGTCACCTAACTCACATTTCTCTCTCACTTTTCATCCATTTCACGCTCCAGTCCTTAAAACCTTAATTGCTTTTTTGTCCAATTAACTGCATCACTTGCAAGCGCAGCGCACAAGAAGCGGATTATCAGAAGAATCTCAAAATGCAAGAGACCATTTCGTCTCAACGCTAGGTGCTCAAGTAAGGAGGAACTCTTGCTATCTTTGGATTGTGTTACTTGCAGACACGAAAAAGAATCTGACACACTGACAAGGCAAACATGCAAAGGTTAGTGCTTCTAGCTGTGTAAGTATGAGTCTTATTGGTTGTTATCTGAAGAAATAATGTGTTAAAGGTCAGCCGTTTCTTCTGCCTCAGTGATAGTTGGTGTTAAATTAGATTATAAGAAGTAAAGATAACAGCTTTTCTACTGCAGAACAAGACATCTCGTAACCAGTACCATTGATTAATGGTGTCCAAGGTTCAATTGCATTCAAGCATTAACAGAACTGGTCCTTTTAGAGCCCACCACATACAGTATTACGCTTATCGTATTATAACAAAGCATTATATAGGTGAATTGAATATTTTAAATAAATTAATAAACACGTCATAAATCTGTAGTGTATAAAGTTTATTTGCAGTCACATCATTGTTTACCCGGCTGTTTTGTGATCCAGCGTCTCCCCTCTCGCGGCCCCTTTAAGAAACGTCGCGCCGAACACTGACGAAAAACCTTCGGCCGCGGTCGTTTCCGCGAAGTCAACAAGACACGGAGCCGCGGTACGACTGGTTCGGAGTGTGTGCGCGCGCGAGCGAGCTCCCGGCTAGCTAACGGTGCTCGTGGTGCGGCGCAGCGCAGCGCGCTCTCTGTCTCAAGAGAGGAGGACAGAGGAAAGGAGGGACGCAACTGGTATTTTTTCCCCGTCTGCCTGTGTATCTGCTCAACGCTAGAGCGAAGACGGACATTTAGTGAACACCAACGAGCGGGTGCTGTCGGGATGGGTGGACCGCGCGATCTGTTTTCGCTGTGAGACAGGCGTCCTGAGCAGCAGGTGTACTGAAGGATAACGGTGTTTAAAGGCACCCTCAGTGTTCATGAAACTTTGCTACGATTTACGTGCTGGGTAAGAAGGCGTATTTTCAACACTACCTGTTAAACTACACACGTGTTAGGCGTTAAAAAATGGCGAAGAAAATGTCAACCGTCTTTTCAGGGTCATCAAATGCGGATAATTTCGGTGTCATTCTGCGACTCTCGGTGACAAGACACAAAAATGTCCGACCGTTTACAAAAAGCGCGACCCTCGAGGCCTAACTTCAAACTCCAGCTTTTTAATCAGCTGCTGCCTTCATTAATATAATAATAACGAACACATTAATATTAAACAATGTAGTTCGGCCTAGCTACCGTTAAACTGTCAGCATCAGATAGAGTCGTGAGCACCGAGAATAACGGCTTTCTTAAATAACGGTCGTCTATTATTTAAAGGAACATTGCAGGTTTTTTTTATCGCCGAATAATCCTATTGTTACATAACGAGTAATAATATTTTACTTACTGTTCATAATCCTCACCCAACTTTAGCCACACGTTTAAGTAAGGTTACTACAGCGCGAACTTCCACGCTCATACAAAATATGATTTAGTTCATGTTTAATCAGTTGCGTAATGTACCTGAACGTGCCTAATGTTTGGAAAAGTGCTCCCGCCGGCGTGTTCACTGGGAGTCGGAAGCCCTGGCATCAAAAAGCGCTGCTAAACCAACAAAAGCGACATTCCCATTCTTATCAGAGTAGAACTCGTGACAAGTTTTATCCTGTCCTGACTTAATCCCGCGTCAGTCGCCTCACACAGAGTTCAAATTTGATTACACTCTGACCTGAGAGTCTGTTGCCCATCCAATTTGTCAGGGAGGGCAGATGAGGAAAAATTGATTGTTTATATATTTGTTTATGTAACTGCACGATGAAAGGAAGGCAACAGAGTAGGAGGAATGCAGCATGGCAGGAAGTGAGGACAGTGTTGGAGGGTAACATCAAATATTTTTATACTTATAAAATGTTGCAGTGGGTGAGTCAGTAGTAAGTATGGACATAATTTATTATGTCAATAACTGAAGGGTAGATTTCAGAAGGAGCGCTAACAAAACAATAACCATGACCTGATGTAAGCCTTGAAAATGCATGCTGTAACTGACTTTTATTTGTGTTCAGCCAACTACATGCTAGCCCACGGGCTTGCATTAGTGGGCTGCATTCTTCCTGTTCTTTGGATTTCTTTTTTACTCTTCTCTCCACATTTGTTAACTGACTGGGAATCCTATGTGTACATGTTCTCTATGCCTAAATTATAAACATAAAATGTGTTTTACTACAGTAGGCCTTCTTAAAATTCATATCTAGTCTCTCTTCTGCTTTATCCCCAGGGCTAACAGCAAATTAAAAGGAGGCTTCATGAAAGCACTTACCTTTTGTAGCATTTGCCAGATAGTTGGAATTTTTGTCGGAATGATAATATTATTAAAAAAGATTAATCTTTCTGTCATCTCACTACAACAAATGGTGTTGTTTTATTTATTTAATATGCTGTAGTTTTTTTCTGACCATGTGTTGCTTGTTATTTTTGGGCATGTGAACTAAACACAAGTTGGAGATTATTATAATTAATACAATTACAAATTACAAAAAATTCAAATTAACGCAATTACAAAGATACAGTTATTTTTTTGAAACAGTATTCAGTCCAGTTTCATTGTATGTATTTTGCTAACAGTGAAATCTAAAGTCAACGATTCCTTAAAATTTTATCCATAGCACAGTTTGTTTCCTTCATGGTTACCATGGTAACAACCAGATCAAAATTTAAGAGTGTTTTATATATAACTTTTGCCGAGATAAGCAGCAAATATTTGCATTTGGCAAGCTTGAACAGTGTCGTTGCGCCAGCTGCCTTTATATTGACAAATGACTGTGATTGGCTGGTGACCTAAGTGTGACCTGTGTGGCATAGAATAACCTTTGGCTACTCTGGGTCATTAGGAAAAGATTACTCAGACACACACACTCACAAGGACACAGCAGGCAAACACTGAGCTAGAGATGCTAGTCACACATAATGCCATACAACACCATCAGCACTTGTATTAAATCTAGATGATACATATCAACTGAAATCGGTAAATGCGCATCTGATGCGTTTGTACTGTATGTCAGTGTTGTTGGGTAGATGTCACTGTGATAGTAGTACTGCAAGTGGTTTAAGCTGACCAGTGGCTGATTGAGCTGTTGCATTAAGCAGCAGCATTGAGTGGATTCAGGTTATGGCGAGAATAGATTTCATTGTGACAGGTGTCTTGAAGTGTTTATTAACTTGTCACTCTACATTTCCATACACAACTCGGAAAAGAGTTCAACACGCCAGTGTTGAACTCTTTTCTCTTTTTGTAATTTGTAATTGTATTAATTATAATAATCTCCAACTTGTGTTTAGTTCACATGCCCAAAAATAACAAGCAACACATGGTCAGAAAAAAACTACAGCATATTAAATAAATAAAACAACACCATTTGTTGTAGTGAGATGACAGAAAGATTAATCTTTTTTAATAATATTATCATTCAGACAAAAATTCCAACTATCTGGCAAATGCTACAAAAGGTAAGTGCTTTCTTGAAGCCTCCTTTTAATTTGCTGTTTTTTGAACTCTGTAAATGGATGTTGCAGTAAATTGCAAGTTCAAGCACAAAGAAAACATTGCACGCCATGTTTTGTGTTTGTCTTTTATCACACAACGGTATCTGCGTACTGTTTATTTTTGAGCTTGACATAAAATGTATATTGGAATTATTTTGAACACAGATTATACCATTTAACAAACTACGTGGACAGATAAGCTAGCTGAAACCAATACCTTCACCTTCCTAGCTACTTCAGTAGCTAATTCTCAGCCAGTGTGCAGGTGTTATGGTAACATTCAGTACTGTACTATCTATCAGGAAAGACAAGAGCCTAGAAACTAATGGTAATATTGAACCCAATACTCAAACCGTATGTATGTCCCTCCAGGGTTGCCGTCCACCATGTTAAGGTAAAGCCCAGGTGCGCGGTGTTGACCATGCTAAAGCGCCTGGACAAGATCCGCTTCCGAGGCCCCAGGACAAGAGACGACTTCCCGGATTTGGCTGAGTCGCCGCCCGCCTCTGATAACGAATGTAGCGAAGACGTGCAGCTAAAGCCCAGGACAGCTCTGCGAGACACAGAGGACCTCCTACGAGACCCTGTGAGTGGTAACTGTGTGTTTATGTATTTGTTTGGCATTTAGTTCTGATATATGGCCACATTAACAATCTGGACCTCTATGAATGTGTTGTCGAATGAAAAAAACATAGACAATCCTTGTCTACCTTTTATCTATATATGTGTATGCAAAATATGTAGGATTTCGCCCTGTTTGTTTGTCCTATCATTGAATTAAACTTTATTAGTGACAGCTGATCTAATGCTGTTTTGCACTTACATCAGGAAAGAAATACCATGTAGGCATGGTAGGGTGGTAACTAACATAGTAACTAAACATGGATGGCAATGTTCCATGGACAGATTAAAGAAGAGGTCAAATGTCCTGTAAAATACTTAAAGTGTTTCCCCAAACATAGACTTTACACAAAGGTGCTCATGTGAAGTCTATGTTTGGCCATATTGCAACCTGACATTGTCTTTGCTTTTACATCTCTTTACATCTGTACTGCAGTTACCATTCTTATTATTCTTATTCCCATTAAATGGTTGTCAGCATATACATAGCATACCAATCTCTTGTCTTGGATGGACATGGCTATGTCTTTACATATAATCCTGCTTTATCCCCTAAAGATGCTCTGTGCTCATTGTCATTGTAGCACACTTTCTTGAATGAATGATTCTTTGATTTTTGGGTTAGAGACACTCTGCTTAGTAAGAAGCAGACAACAATAGTTATTGCGATAAAGAAAAGTAGAGGAGATGACAGCGATAAAAATTTTCCAACAGGGGATACAGAATAGAGATGGCAATCAGTGACAGGCTGCAGCTGGAATAGTGAGATGGACAGATATTGAGTAGCAGGAAGGAAATAAAAAATTGAAAGAGAGAGCAGATTAAAGCAGGGAAAGTGATAAATGAAGAGTACAGGAACTTTGTACTTGAGAGGTCTAGAGGGGAGGAGGTGGACAGGAAGTTGTGAGAAAGGGCGAACTCACCCACTGTGACAAAGAATTCCTTATAATTTATTTGGTATTTAGGATATGCCTGCCTCCCACACATGAAACTGTTTATACTTTTTAAATCTGCAGCTCCCTCCCATCCTTGTGGGAGACTAAAACACCAGTATTGCCGTCATCATCATGCTAATGCATTGATAGGATGATCCTGGGAAGATACCACGAAATTAGTAACTTGATTGTATCATTTCCTCCCCAGGGATCTGTCTCCCTTTCATTTTTCTTCATGTGTTGTCTGTGCATCTTTGGGTATGTTTGGGTTTTCCTGCATCTTATTAAAAGCCTAGGCTGTGATAATGTACGAGTGGTACAAGCTTTACTGTGTGCACAAAATAAAAATTGTTTTTAGAGTAAGTTTCAATAATAATCAGAAATCAATAATGCACCTGATTTTGGGCATGTTCATCCACAAATTCCTCTTTTGGCCACAAGTATTTTTGTGAGCTGGTGTCTGCATGTGCACTGATGTTTGGCTGTGTGAGCACCAGCACAGTGGGAATGCGTTGCCCACATCACGGCAATGATGAGTCACACTCTAAAGCCCCAAAATAGACCATGCATGCAATTTACCCCTGCTGGGACACATACTCGAGGCATGCACTTGTATTTGGCATCCTCAAGCTGCAACTGTTCCGTCTCCTCTTCTCTGCATGGCACCACAAACATTGTAGCCTATCTATACTGCAATCAGCATTATTTCCAACCTCCGTGATCACATCACATGAACTAGGTCCAAACGTCAAACTCATCAGTGCCCTTGGGCTGCAGACAGCATGGACTGAGACTTTTTGACAAACTAGCCTGTGTCATCCATATTAAATAGGTAGAATGTCACCAGGCAGATGGTGTTCAGGCATTGCAGAAGAGACTGCATATGACCTCACTTGCTTCTCTGTACTATTCGTCCCTGATTGATGTTATTTTTTATTTAAAATGAACAATTTTACCATTAATATGCTGGTTACAGGTACTATATATAATAAAAAAAACTCAAACGTAAAGTAAATCTTAATACTTCCCATTTCACATCACAGGCCTTAATCTCACAGTATACAAACCATACTACATATCATAAGCATCATAATATTCATACTACAGCACTGTGGTTGATGCTAATGAGGTGGCTGCTGCTGTCACTGTTGTGATTAATTTGTCTTCATGTGTATGTATGTTTTTGTGCCTTTCATTGTCTGTGAATACGTGTAGGATAATCTTTACTGGTGTTTGTCAGTTTTAGGTCATTTATAATTTCTGCATTTCAAATATGGCAATATTGTACATACACGTCCACTTACAGCAGCTAATTTGAGTTTTTCACAATTTGTGTACAGTATGCACACCATCCTAGATTGTCATTGTGCTAGTAATACTAAAAGGAATTCATTAGACAACAAAAATATTGTGATATTTAACTTCTGCAAAAAGAGATTCTTCTACATAGATCAGCCACATTCACAGGGAAAGAGAGGATTGCAATAATTAATCGGCTGATAATCAGGGTGACGTCAGGCTTTGACCTACTTTCTGTAACCAGGAGGTTCTGTTTGAGAGCTGATGGCTGCATTTAACATGGAAAGGTGTGATTTTGCTATGTGCTGGGCCATGGCCTTATGCTTGGATGTTTTGAAAACACAGACCTGAGAATAATCATAAATGTAGCTGATGTTCATAATCCAGTGAAAACAACGTGTAACCCCTTCCACCATCCTCTCCTTTTATCTCATTTTCCTCTATTTCAACCCTCCTATCTCCTCTTGTCTGCATTTAATTGTCATAACGTTTTTTTTCGCCCCCTCTCTTTCTTTCAGTCAACACTCTTGTTCTGTGACACACTTCTAGAGTAGGCTCTCGTTTGTTTTCTTTGAAGTCTGTCTTTATTCATGGACATTGTTTCCATCTCCGTGTCTCCCCACCTTCCTGTCTTGTTAGACTTTGGCTCCCTTCCAAAGCACATTTTTTCAGGTCACTGTCAGTTTCTCCCTCTCCTCCTCTCTCTTGCGCTCTCCCTTTTACATCGAGCACATCAGCTAAAGACATTGCAGTGTGTCTGTGCAGAAACACTCGTTCCTGTCGATGAGAAGCTGCTGCAGTGCGCGCGTGTGGCAGGGGTCTCTTAAAGAACCCTTGCTTCAGTCGAGCAGTGATGCTCAGCCTGCAGTGTTCATCATTCTGCTAGCATATCCATCTCCACTCTGCTTCTTCTCTCTCCATCATCACTCTTCTCTAATTATTAACACTTCTTCCCTTATTGCTCGCTTCTCTCACCCTGTCGTCATCTTTAAGTTATTGTCATTCATCTTGCCCACATCCACACATGTTGTGTCAGTGTTAGAGCCCTTAGTCAGACGCGTGAGTCATCAGTGTTGCTGTAGTCAGAAGTGGGGGAATCTCCTCTTTTTTTTTCTTTCCTCGTTCTATCTCACTCCAGCTGGACGTGAACTCGCAGAGAAAACGTGAGTCATGCGTGTGTTCAATCCTATAGGATGGTCATGCTTATGCTTCTTTCGTTGTTGCAACATTGTGATACTAAAACGAAATATTCCTTTTTTGTGCTCTGTGTGTCTGTTCATATATGTATGTGTGTATATGTGTTTGTGTGTGTGTGGACCCTTGCGTGTTTGGTCTGCTAAAATGCACAGGCAGGTTCAGGGTCTCCTATAATGGCTGCAACCATCCAGGACTTCCAGAGGTCAGAGTCAGACCGCCTCAATGAAGTCAAAGGTCACCTGGAAATTGCCTTACTGGAGAAACATTTCCTACGTGAGTATGCACACACACAGAGACACATACAAGTTTATTAGAACATTAGAAGCACCTCTTTATATCATGTTCTACTGTAAGACTCCACCACCTACTTTAACCACAACCACACAATAAATATTTTAAAAAATCCCTACACACCAAAGGTCTAATAAATGTTATTGGAAGAAATTAGTTATTGGAATAAATGAGAGTCAAGTACTTCGATATTGGGTAGTTTTTACAATAAAGGGATTGTTCCTTTTTTAATTTAGTTTTCAGATCAGATTGAAAATCATATCCTATTTTAGGCCATGCTCATGCACCACTGTGCATCTAGTAAAGGGCATTTAGATCTCTTAAAGATAAAAAAGGATGGACAATAAAAGGAACAGGTTATAGTCCTTCCATTGCATACATTAACCTATTAGTATGTTGTCTGGATGAGATCTAAATTCTAAGGTTACAGAATAGTGTTGATTCGTAATGTGATGGGCTTTTGGTGTACATTTGAAACATTAGGCTACGTAAGAAATAAGGTCATGCAGAGGCAGAGGACAGATGGTTATCCTGAGTCCACCCACTGATACACTCACACATTCTCAAGCCTGTCTAACCTAGTTTCCAATAAGGAGAACTGCTTGTCCTGTACCACTGCAGCATGTTGACAGTTCTTTGGTTTGTAATGGCCTGTGAAGTCCCTCCATCCCCCATCCGTTCATACTGTGCATGTCTAATAGAAAGAGATTATGTGAAAGAGAATACTGCAGGCTGTGTCCTCTTATAATGTATGAGCCTGTGCTGGATGGGCTAAATTCATTGTCAGACTGTCGGATGCTTACTAGGTGCTAGGTGAGGGTTGTTTCCTTCCTGTTTGACTTTTTCTAGCCTCTGTCTTTTAAAGAGATTGCTGTAGAGCCCTTTTTCTCTCCCCCATGCTAAGCTGCTCTTTCAGATCCTACCTGCCGTCTTCTGATTTTCATTTCTGGATCAGTCAGTTTTTTTTTTTAAACTGCTTTTATCCCCATCCCTTCATCATCAAACGTTTGATTTCACTTTCTCTTCATGCATTCTCTTTGTCAGATGCACCAGACAGATTCAGGATTCTATGAACTAATGCATGTGCATACACACAAACGCAAAAGCGTCTAAAACATCTGTTACAATCGTATGAGCTCAAAGACGTAGGAACAGAAATGTCATATTAGCATCATTGAAGATGGCAGCCACTTGGTGTTGTGTAAGGGACAAATCCACATAAAGTATATGCAACCTTCTGTTGGCGACTGTATACCATTATATATACCATTATTCTCTTTTACTATTAGTGACCGGGTTTTGCATTATTTTGTTTAGTGATTCGGCCCACTACTTGCATTTCCTGTACTTAATGTACTCATTGCACAATATGTGTGATTCTTGTATGTGTTTGTATGTTGTGTTTTGAGAGCGACTGAGTACAGTTACTGTAGTTAGTTAATGCTGATGTGATTAGTGGTGTGGAACAAAAGATTCCTTGAAGTAAGAAGTTATGGGCTTACATGACAGGCTTTTCTAGAGCATAAGCAACATAGAAAAATGCGTAGCATATTGAAAAAAGAGGTGCTCGTTTGTACACTGAAAGCATTGGTTGTAAATGTAGTGTCTGGTTGAAAGGTGAGTTCCTGCTTAATTAAACCTGGGACATGTTAATAAATATAGCTTTTATGACGACGTTCATTGTGTTGGGGAAATGAGAATGTAAGCTATATATTGCATGCCTTGGAATCTGAGAGTTTCAGTCATTTTATAAACTAAATTATTGACTTGGTAATGGTGGTTAGAACCATCTTGTCTCCAAAGGACTAAAAATTGTTATGCAGCTTGCAAAACACATACTTCCAGAAGGAAAAGGCAAGAATGCAGTGTTATGAAATCACAGTGAGGTAAGATTTGTCATTCCAAAGCTTTAACTGGGAGTTTTTGTGCTTGTTTCTCTGATGGTGCGTCAGCATTTAACCCTTCTTGGGTCCCTTTCACACGCAGATTGAGACGAGTGTAGGCGTGCTCTCTCGTTCCATCTCTCTCTGACGTCTTTCTCCCTGCTGCTTAAAATAAAGCTGGGGCCCACGCTGGATGCTAAAACAAACACACTGCTTAAGTATATTGTCTCTTGCCTTCACAGGAGACATGAGTTTCCATTCCAGCTGGCGTGTGGATAGATGCCTTTTTCCTCAGCAGTTGTTGTGATTGACCTGTGCTATTCTCAGAGCACATAATTGGTTAATTTGTAACCGTGTTTCCGGACGTTAAAAGATGCTAAACCAACACACATGTGCAGCGTAGACTTTCTGCTGTGGTGCAGTCGTTTCCTGCTTCCTTCATTATCTCTTTATTGCATTTCCTTCTGTTCCTTCCTCTCATCTGTCTGTGGTTGAATGCAGCAAACAGCATAATTAGTTGCAAACTCAGTTTATGATTGTTGAGGTGTCTGTTTAAATATTCAGACAAATCTAAATTTCGATTTGATCTATGTACCACTTTAGATGCTGTCGAGCCAAAATACTCACACGTAGCATAAACACACCTTCCCCTGGCAGCATGACTACATAGTTGTAGGTCTGTATTCTCAGATTGCACTATGTAAGAGCCCCCCCCTGGCATAATTGGGGTTTATTGGTTTTACCACTACTAGTTCCACTAGCCATGTTTGTGAGTGTCCTCAATAAGATTATGTATTGAAGGTCAGTGCAGGGGGAACAGGCTAGTCTTTGTGCTCCAGAGTGATTGACTGATCGATAGTGTCCTAGAGGCTGTCCTACTTCACACTGGGCAGGGGAGCATACATCAGGGCTATACACAAATGCACAGTGCGCTGCAACACAAACTAAAGTTAATGGATGCAGAGATGAATTGCAATAGGCCTGTAATTCAATGTGTTTATTACCATACCATCTGGTACTCCATAAACCCACAACTACTGGGAAACCATCTAGAACAATAAGTATGTTCCAACGACGTAGAGTATGTCAAACATTCATTAGAAGGTGTTTTATTTCTTTTTTAAATTTATTTTAAAAAAAGTTTGCTACAGTTTATAGTAATCAACTAAAGTACATAGCTAATGTCATATTTTGATGTCATAGTAAGAAAGGTAGAGGTTTTATCAGTGACTCAGCTTTACTCAGATCCCTCCATACAGTATACTTCAGTAAACCATGAGCCATGAACCATGAACCAACACATACAGATTAGTACCAGAACCTTGAACTTATCATTGGATGTTCGGTGCTGCTGCAGATAGTGCCTGGTCTCTGATTAAATATGACCCACCCCCTGTACTGCAGATTGGCAGGGCCTGTAAGCAACACTATTTCTACCAACACCTACCATTTCAGTAAATGCAAAATCATTTGACAGGAGATATCTGAACTGAGAAACTGGGTTCCCCCCTACTCCGATTACAGTAACCAGGTTTCTTTTTTACAGGATGTAACATATCATGTAAGATATCAGCTTACCTGAGACTTTATCAAGATTTCACATAAGAAGCTTTGAAGCATATTCCTATGAAAACGTTTGAATGTATAGATTTACTAATAAAATAGATAGTGTTAATAATAATACTAACTGCTATAAAATTAAATCCTGGGTAACCTTTCTATTGAAGAATGTCTATTTGTAACACCTGTTATCAAAACAAGCGTGCGACTTGTTCATTTAGAGAAATGAAGTACTGTGTTTTAAGATTCTATGTTTTAAGTAGGACTGTGAAGTTTGAGATACAACCACTAAGCAAAAGTAAAAAAAGTGAGTGAAATCTAGGTCAGGGATATTGGGGCCAGAGTAGAAGAAGGCCACTGAAAGGAAACACAAGACAGAAACAAGAAGACGAGACACTGTACAGCTGTTACTTTCTATTTACTCGAGCTACAGCCTAAGCCAAGACAAAACTTGACTAAAGGGCTTTTTAAAACTGTGAATGAATTATCCATATTACAGCACAGAGAAAGAATAGATCAGTATTTTTTTGCCAGTATATATAGATTTTTGTGAAACGCCACTTGTCAATTTATTTATTTTTTTTGTCTAATGGTTTGTTGTTGTTTGTTTTCCTTAGTTTTCTTAAGTATCGTGTTAACATCTGGAGTTGGGCTTGAGGCCACCTTCCTTTGTGTTTAAGTCAACTGTGCTGTGGCAAACGCTGTGGAGAAAATGGGAACAATGAAAGCCTAAAGTGAAGTGACCAGTTCTCCTTTTCCCTGTGTCTGTCTTTCTGTGAACCCCTCCCACCCCCTTTGCCCCCACCATCCGTGAATGAAAGGAGCCATTGTTTCTGGCCTGAATTGAAAAACTCAGTACTTTTCTACTGAGGTTTTACAAAACCTTGCCTGTTTACATAAAAAGGGATTGCTTTTTGTGCATACACTGTAATCAGACACACTCATAGATCCTGTTAACATCTGCAGGCCAGAAAGTGACACAACACATATAGCTGTAATGATAGTTGAATATGCACAATGAGTTTGTTAGTCAAACAGCTCCAGTGTAATCACAAATCCTAAATTCATGGCCCTCTTAGTCTGCTGGTAACCCAGCAAAGCCCCACCTCTCTTTACCTCTGTTGCCCTCCTTCTCCTTTTACCCATAGCCCAGCACACTCATACAGCTTTAGCCACTGACCATCACTCTGTGGGTGGAAGTGTAATGAAATAGTCTCTTTCGTTTTCAGTGACTGATTAGAACCAAGAAGCAAAGTGTTGTCTCTTGATTGGAATATACAGGAAGCAAACATTCCAATGTGCTCTAGGTAGCACAGTCCAGGAACTCAAGGCTGCACTCGGATGACCTGCAGCTGTGGCTCAATCTCAAGACAGACCCAAGGCAGCCACTCTGCCGGCCCGTTCCTGTGCGAGTGTCCCAGGAACAGGCCGACTGCAGAGACGGATGGGCTTGGAAGACTGCACCTTTGACAGCTTTGAGCTGCTTTACAATGGAGCGTTTGATCATTTCAAAAGCCATAAGAGTAACCTCAACCTCAGTAAGTTACAGTTGTTTATTGTTAACTTTAGTGCAACCTTTGAAGTTTCATAGAACTATTTTGTAGTAATCAGACAGAAATGCCTAAATTAAACAGCGCCTAGGACGGTGAGGTTATTCACAAATTGTCTTGAGTGAATTTGCTGAATTATCTCTATCCTGAAAGGTCCATTTTATGTCAGCACAGCGCTTTGAATTCTTCACGCCTTCTGTTCGGTTAATTTTCGTTGTGTTTTAAAAATTCATATGCCTTGTGAGGGATAAAAAGGAAGTCCCTCATATGACAGTCAGTCATGGTGGTTAGAGTACTGTTTGCTCATGCGCTCTCAGCTTTGACCTCAGTTGCATCTGTAGCACACTGAACTGCCATGAGTAAGTTCTTCTCATCCTTTATTAGCAGGTAATATTATATTATTGCTCTGTTTTAGCTTATATTCTCAGAGATTAGAGATTCATTGAAAGCTTGTGTGGGAGAGAAGGTCAGGGCTATTAAAGGTGACATCTCTTGGCATGGCATTTAGATGATCCCTTCTGTGTCACACATAAATGGTCTTGCTACAAATTACAAGGTCTTATAATGACCAAAGGGACCCTGTAATTTGTTAACCTAATATACAGATTTATATATAGAAGACTGCAGTCCCATTTTTAGAGGCAGAAAAAGGCATGTTGACAGTATTATTAATATTCTATCTGGTGTGGAGGGCCTCTGTGAATTGGATAAATGATGGTACACCCTAGCGTTGTCAGACACACATATTGTGTCATGCTGTGCTGTATCACACAGTTTTGGCCCGCTGCTAATGTAGTAATTTGGACTTTTGGTGTTTGGACCGGATGGATTGAAGGAAGCAATCAAGCATTATTATGTAGCATTTTACGAGCAACTTTTGTTGTAAATATTGTGATCTGTCACTCTGTGGGTGGGCCGAATTAATATGAAGGTACTTTCTACTTTCTAGATACGTTCTTTTTCTTCTAGACTTTCTTGTTTATTTCATTGTTCTCCATCTGCTTGAATTTAATTGAATTTGGTAAAAGCCTTTGGTCAACCACGGTTGTTTTTAAATATTAAATTGCATCTGTCTGTTGCCAACACATGCAAAACTATTGTTTTCTGTGTTTTTTGAGTGCTGCAGAAAAACCCACCCTAAGTTAATAATTGTTTTTTTCTTGGTACAGTATGTCCTTTTCACAAGTATTATGCCATGTTAAGTTGTTTATAACAAAAACACACCTACGCACCGTCACTGAATTAGCTGTTTACTGTATGTGATTTACAGTTTGCTATTGCTCCTGGCACAGAGCATCCTAGCCAGTGCTAAGCTGCTTAAACCATAGCAACCTTTGGCCAGCCGTTCACTCTCTCGGTTTCTCACGTACACAAACACAAACTTACACCGTCCGTCTTGTTGACATTTACAAATACTGTACCATGAGCTCATATTTACGTTAGGAGACAGAACGAGTTGGCAGGGAAACATTAGAATTGGCCTTTAAAAAAGGTAAACACTCCCTAACTGCTTTTATAAACCAAATCAGTTATAGAATAGGATGTTGAGCAACCAAATGTGCAGTAGCTAACACTGTGGCTGCAGGAGTTGCTCACAATGATTGTTTTATTAGTGTTAATGGGCAAGAGATGAAAGACCACAGTGAGATATTAGGTGATGAGAAAGAGAAACTGGAAGCTAAATTTTTGCAATTTGACTCCCCTGCTGTGAGTGTGATCCAGTCACCTCGGGGAAAGGAGATAGGGAGTGATACACATCGTCACTGGCAACGCGTTCTCCTGCTTTTATATATAGTTTTCACTTTCAGACAGAAGAATTAAGTTACAGTTGTTTCAACCTCATGTTTTAGGGTGAACAGATATGGATTCTATTGGTCAGTACTGTTAGTTTTGCAATACAAGAACACTTTAATAGTTTAGTTGGATTTTGTTGAAGAGGAATGATTTCTGTGGCCGATTTCTGCTGTTTAATATCTATTTATGTAGGCACTTGATTCACCTGGGTCTCTGTGCATGTGCACAGTCTCGTTGCCCATGTTTCTTCAATATTCATGTCTCTTTTTAGTCGGGAACAATAGACTGAGAGGAAACACTGCTGATGCTCCAATTCAGGCTTTGAAAACACTGATACCTGAAACCACCTAAAGCTAGCAGATGACTGATGGTGGGGGTGAGTGGGAGGGACAGCTGAAGGTGAAGGACATTATACATATTCTGTATGACAAATTCCACATTAAGTTTGGTTTATCTTGTAGCATGTTTATCAAAGGAAAACATGATTGCCAACTTACAATCTTCCTTTGATGCTACTGTACAAGTCTTTTATACCACATTCTTCTCTTAAAGTATATGTGTTGGTGGGATGAAGAGTTATTTTCACGTATACTGTAGACAGAGATCTAATCATTTATTGTGTTTGTTGTGTTTTGCAGAGGAGGAGCTGAGGAAGCTGCGGGAAGAGACCAATGTGGATTTCCTGCGGCAGGAGCTGGAACGTGAGCGAAGCAGGAGGATAGACCTGGAGCAAAAGATGAATGACGTGCTCAAGTCTAGGTAAGACAGGAGACAGACAGTGAGAGACAATCAGGTTGGCGACAGGAAATGTGTAATATGCAAAGTGTGAGGTAATACTTACACACACACCATTGCTGTGTGTGTGTGTGTGTGTGTGTGTGTGTGTGTGTGTGTGTGTGTGTGTGTGTGTGTGTGTGTGTGTGTGTGTGTGTGTGTGTGTGTGTGTGTGGTACACCAGTACCAAGGTTAAAATTAGAAATGTCAGCAGCTTGCTGGGCGGGGAAATCCTTGAGGAGGAGGCGTGTATGTTTTGTGGCAAATGGTAGGATGGAAAAACCAGAAGTCATGCGCCAGTCTGTGTTGCCAAATGCATGCTGCGACACAGGAGCTATGCTGGTGTCAGGAAAAAGCCCATCTCGCTTGGCACGGGCTGAGCCACTAAACCCAGGGTGTACAACGCGTGTGATCAGATGATGCTCCTGTGTCTGCCAGGGGGAAATTCCACTAGTGCTCTCCAAATGATTACATCTAGGGAAACACAGTGTTAAGACTGTCAGGGACAGTTCAGGGTTTCATAAGAGATCCACTAATGTGCCTGGAAGTTTCACACAGATAATCCTTTGTGAGAAGTGTCTGGAAAGTGCACCTGAGAACAGAAGATGGTAAATACTTCTGCTGTGACTTCCTATCTTCTATATCCTAAACAGTTTGTATGACACATAGTTTCTCGGTAAAGATAATTCTAAGACAAATATTAATAAATTGTAAAAGAATATTAATTAATCTGAGACTGACATTATTTAGTCCTTTTAAATTATACTATGTACACTCCCAGTTACAGATGGGTTAAGTAATAAGCTCGGTTTATGTGTATGGTATGTTAACTTACAGCTTGTTGGCGTGACCAGACACTCCCAACAATAAGCACACACTTTCACACATTGTAGGTCTATTTTCATGTTACATGTATATCAGATATACAGAGAAAGTAACTAAAATGTCTTCTCATTCTGTCGTCATAACTCTTGACCGTTGTTATCCGTTGAACTTTTTTAGTCATGTCTGCATTGGGACAATAGAGAAGTGAGACACTTGACAAATACCCCCCAACCCACTTTCTCTTCTCCATTTTTTCCCACTCAGGTTGGAGGACTCTCCGCCGCAACCTCCCCGAAAACAGCAATCCCCATCAAACAATGGAACAGGTGAGCCTCCAGAGGAAAGTTGAGAAAAAAGGTGCGAGGTTAAGGGCAGTGCAGGGGTACATACTGGAATTGAGTAGAGAAGGAAACTACTGCATGACATCCTCTGAGTGTGGGAGCAAATCAAGTGTTTGCACATGAGGGTGTGGGATGTGTGCAGCAGAGTGTCTGGTAAGAACAGAGTGTTTTAAATTGTTTTGGGGTTATTCTAGGTCAAATACTGTAGCAGCGTGTAATGAAAACACAAAAATACACAGGCTGATTTCTGATACGCAGTTACTTTCATCAATATTAGGCAAGCAACATATTAACAGACTTTATTCAGGTTAATTGCTTTTATTTATAATATAATATTGTTGTTTCTAATATTGTCTTAAAGGGAAGTCATTGCAGCAATAGTCAGACAGACTTTTTCTGAGCCAGTGGAGAGTGGACCTGCTTTTGTATGCGAGTGATTTTAGAAAGAAATGGTGGACGAGACAGAGAGGCTAATTTTGGAAAATGGGTTATGATTGTAGATCACTTCATCTAGGGCAGACATGCCTGAACTTTAACTGCTATTGGATGGGTGTGGTGTGTGTGGGGGGGTATTCTGTTTTTTCTAGATGGATTAAAAGTAAGTGTAAGTATTTGAGATTGTTTCTGTGAATGTGAGCCTGCGAGCCTGTGTTTATCAGATTAGGGAAATTTGATTGAGCAGCATATATTGGCAGTCATTCAGTCATGTTGCCTAACACAAGTCAATTAGTGCACATTTAGCAGTTCCAGGACCTGTGAATTGTGAACTCTGCTAAGGGGCTCATCAGCATTAGGAACTTACTATATGTTAATTTTGTCTCTCAGTTACTGTTAAAGCTTTTCTTTCTCTTTAGTTTACATTGATAATGTTGATACAGTTACTAGGAATTTGGTAACATGATATTTACAGTTGCTGCCAGATTCCTTTACTTTATTCTATACTATACTATAAAAAAGGCTGATGATTATTTTGATAATCAATTAATCTGTCGACTATTTTATCGATTAATTGATTAATTAAATTTAAAAAAATTGAACTATTATTTGATATTTTGCTTATTAGAAATCCCTTATGAGGGTTTTTTAACTAAATTTTGATTTTGACTCTAAATACCAAACAAAATCCAGCCTTTGAATAATAAAATTTCAATATTCAAAATATACAAATAAACAAATTGTAAGATATATATAAATAAACAAAAATAAATAAACAAAGCAAGCATCTCTATGCTCTATTGTTCCAATGTGAAGATCTGCAGCAGCTCCATTTAACCTGACCAGACACTGGCTGTAAAAGCAACAGTGACAACCACTAAAATCCATGTTGTCATATTTTAATGCTGCTGTTACATTTAGTGTCTGCACCGTTTAAGTTGCGCTGTTCTGTGGTGGTGCCGTTCATCACTGAATAGCGAACAAGACAATTGCGCAGCCGCTGACGCTCGCGACGGAAGAGATTAAGAAACAAAGTAACTTTGAACACAGTGGCACTTAATGAAGAGTCTTCACGTGATGATAAACAGAGTGTGTTACTGCTACTACATCAGGGACACCAGTGTTTCATTCTTACATTCTCCTGTGTTGCTGTAGTATTTACACACCACCAGATGAACTTTGTATGACTTGCAGGTTAACATTGTCTTTGTTTAACATTTAATGCTCATATGAAGAAATTAGGGTGCAGCCTTTCTCCTGCTGCCGCTTGGTTTGTTTTCTCCGGCATTTTGCCAGTGGCTGTGTTATTTTTGCCGTCATGCTGCATCGTAAAATGAGCAGCGCAAGTAATCGATAACAGCAAATCGTTATCGATCAATTTCCATCATTGACTATTATAGATTTGTCGATTTGTTGTTGCAGCCCTACTATGAACTAACTTCTGCAGTGATTTGGACATTTACCCCTGTAGTTATTAGGCTTACAGTTCATGCTGACATCAACCTGTTGCATCTGTCTCTGTCTCTTTTCTACAGCTGAGAAACAGCAGAAGGAGGTGTGGAGTTCTCGGCTGCAGAAGTGGCTCTATGAGCGCTTTGGGGTTTACATCGAAGACTTCCGCTTCCAGCCAGAGGAGAGCACCGTGGAGGCTGAGGAACCGCTAAGTGCTAAAAGGTGGGAGCTGCTACACAACAGAAACTGATGTCAGACAGCTGTAGGTTGCTGACAGTACAAGGTTGTGCATACATCACTGTATATACCTTAACTGCACAGTTGCAGCATGTTGATTGTTAGAATAAATTTTTCAGATTAATTTTTTTAGTCTTCCCTTTGCTTATCTGTTTAGTGAGTCATGGTTAGCTGATGAAGGCCAAGGTTTCACCACCTCCTCTCTCACTGACACTTTTCTGTGTTTTTGTATGTTTATATGTTAGCGTCTATGTGTGTTCTGACCTTCAGTTTTTGTGCCTTAAATCCAGGTTGACAGAAAACATGAGGCGACTCAGTGAGTAGTCCAGACACACACAAACAAATTTCTATATGCTATACTATAATGAAGCCAATAAGAACATTAACATTGCTTAACAGCATTATGCAGTGCTACTATATTGAAGTGTCAGCTTATGGATAGTAATCCAAACCTTAACAGTACCTATCAGTGAATATATTGGAGCCTTGGGCTTGGCCTTACAGTCTAGGTAAAGCGATAGGAATGTGTTCTGAGTTGTCACACCACAGGAAATTGCAGGAGAGATTTGAAAAACCTTTGTCCTCCTGCTACTCCAGGCAGTTCTCTACCATCTGGGTTTATGTTAGTTCAGTGGCTTTCTTATTCTTACTCTTGTTATAAACACAATGACACACACAATGATATTGCCTTTAGTTCAATGCTACAATGTGTTTATAATCATATCAGTGCTTTTAATTAGACTTGAATGAAACAAATTCTTGTATTCAAAAGTATTTGTACCTTTTCATCTTTTAAATAGAGATAAAACATGACTATATCCCTCTATCGTTGTTTTAGAGAGAGGAGCCAGACCTGTCACCAACTTTTTAAGGAACCTCTCGGCCTTATCAAATTGGCACTCTGTCTACACCTCAGCTATTGCCTTCATTGTGAGTGTATACTTACTATTGCTTATACTGTAATTTCTCTATTACTTTTATTTCTGTTTGAGCTTTATAAACTTACAAAATATTATTTTTTCATTTATTTTGAAAACGGGAGGGCTGTACATTTACTTTGAGCCCTCTTTGATCCTACACAATGAAATTAAATATATGTGCTATATAAAAAATCTTTACATCTGTTAATGGGTTGAAGTACAGGTATTGACTCAGACTAATTGTAACATGTCCTCTAGTTAATTAAATGCACATTGTTATGAATGGAAATTTTGATAATTCCTGAAGGAATCAGAGCAAAGCATCATGGTAACTGTTGCCTGCTGACCTGTTCCTTTATGCTTCCAGATCTATATGAATGCTGCTTGGCATGGCTGGGCCATTCCCATGTTCCTCTTCCTGGCTATCCTTCGCTTGTCCTTAAATTACCTCATCGCCAGGTAAAAATATTGTTACCATATATTTCTGACATAAATGTGGTTAAAACCAGTTAAAAAAAGTAGTTGGTGTGAAATTGTGTTACATGCCTTTACCATCTTTGGCACATACATACACATTGTACACAATGTCATGCCATGTGGCCACACAGCAATGTTTTAAAAAAATGACCATATCTTAGAAATGTGTAGAGCTTTAAAAAGTTTGTTAGCCCAAGTTATTAAAGAAAAATATACAGAATTCACAAGTTGTTGCCATTTTACAGAGGTTGGAGAATCCAGTGGAGCATTGTGCCTGAGGTTTCTGAACCCATGGTAAGAGGACTGTCTGCTCTCTGTTTCTGTGTAATAGAAGGAAATCTAAAATGTCTAAACTATACTTGTCTTTCTGAACGTTTGTTTACACAGGAACCTCCGAAGGAAGACTTGACTGTGTCTGAGAAGTTTCAGCTTGTACTTGACGTAGCACAAAAAGCCCAGGTACGACGCGTATCTCACTTCCTCTCATGTCACAGTACAAAGATGGAACCGTGTTGATTCATGGTTTGAGTTTCTGTCTTTGCAGAACCTTTTTGGTAAGATGGCAGATGTTTTGGAGAAGATAAAGAAGTAGGTTTCTCTATTTACTAATATACTATACTATAATAAAGCATATGGTATAAGTTTGTGATATAAGTATTTGACTTAATATTTTCCCTTTTCTTTGTTTGTGTGTGTTTCTGTACATTTGCATGTCAGCCTCTTCATGTGGGTGCAGCCAGAGAGCACACGGAAACTTTACATCTGCTTATGGGTGACTTTCATCACCTCTTGCGTCATGCCATATAAACTAATGGGCTTCATGATCGGTGAGATATGCACTCACACACACTCACACAAAGCTTCTTTATCTATCTGACACACCGTATTTAAATGGATGCAAATCACTTGTATGCGACTCCACCTCACAAACCCCCACGCAGAGTCAAAAACATTTGTACAACACATTAACTGTCCCCCCTGTGCTTGTGAGGGACAGTTGCAGGCTACTGTGCATAATTAATTAATTAGCTAATATTAGTTACAGCTAAACAAATTAAGTACAGTGGGTTTTTATTTTACTAGTAGATGCTTTGAGCAAGCTACTGTAGTTATGGATGCAAAATAGAAAAAGCTGTGATTTGTGATGGAGTCTGACTGAAATCTGGAGAATGATCTTCAAAACATTACTGGCCAAGTTGTTGTTTAAATCCTTGAATAGCAGCTTTTTCCTGTTTTTCTCTGTAGGGCTATATGCTGGTATCAAATTCTTCATCATAGACTTCATGTTCAAGAGTTGTCCGAAGCTCAGAGACAAGTACGACACACCCTACATTGTGTGGAACAGCCTTCCCACTGATCCTCAGCTCAAAGAGAGGACCAATGCCACTGTGTCACGGCGGGTAAGGAGGATCAAACACACCCATGCACACACTCGCACAACTTTGTTTCTAATCACACAGCAAAATATTTTCCGACACAACATAAGGTCTTGTGTTACACCTACACTTGATAATGTCGCGTTAGGGTGGCAGTGCTCAGAGATGATCTTTAGCTGCAGAGCAGGTTCAGTCTTTGATGTTGGCAAGAAGCCACCTACTGAAGTGTCAGTCTACCTCCCACCACTGACCCCTGTGGTGGAGCCAAGAGAGATCAATAAAGTATAAAAATATCATCTGCCCTGTCAATAATACATTAAATGGTGACTGCCATCATGTCCTATCACTGGATGTGGATGCCGCAGAGGTTCTGAGTATGTTGGTTTAGGTACGTCTGTGTCTGTCTGTGTCCTTGCCTTGGCCTCAGTCACAGGAGTACTCTGTCATTTCTCTCTCTCAGCTCTCTGGCATTGAGAAGGTAGGGACTCTGGTGTGTCTCCCTTTGGTTCCTCTACTGTGCCTGGGTGTGCAACCAGCTCACCTCAAAGCGTGTGTGTTTGTGTGTGCGACCTGTGACACACCTTGAGCCCGGCTGTCAGTGACAGAATGGATCAAAATATCAGACTAGTCCATGACCTACAGCTTCGTAATGGATATAACAGCCATCTTTTTAAATATTGCAGTAGCAGCTTTCTGTCTGTGTTTCTGGCATTTTTGATTCACTGACATAGATGCTCTGTGAGAGCTACTGTAATGTGGTTATTGAGTAGGTACATGCTGTAGGACATCCCCGTGACCTGTGTAATTTCATATTAGGTCATTGAATTCCCTGCATCCCCCACTATGTAGTTATTAACCCTAAAAAGTGTGTGCTTCTTGAAGTTCAAATGCTGTTGCTTCATAAGCTGAGCTTATTTAACAGTCTAAAAAAAATAATTTTAATGACTTGACAGTAAAGAGTAAAGGGTACAACTGTGTATACATACATATACAGTATTTATATACTGTATATTTCATACTGTAATTCAAGTGACCTGCCAGCTGCCTTTATTGTTACAGTATACTGTATATACTTCTCGAATGAGTGCCTCACTCTGCTTTGCATGTCACATCTAATTCAAACACGTGTCCATAACAACTTGAAGTACATAATGCAGCAGTAGAAATGAGCTTTTTGAAGTATGACCACTTGTTCCCAAAACTACGAAGGTGTGAGTGCAGTTTCATATTATGCAGAGATACTTGATTGAAAATGTTTCTTCTCTCATCATCACAATCTTCCCTTCCTTTCTTGCATGCCCTTTTTCATTCCTTCATGGCCATTTTCTTTTCACTTCCATCTTCTTCCGTCATCCTGTGCGTTTTTCTTCCTCCTTCACCCGACCCCCTTCCCTGTGTGCCACTCTTCCTTATTGTCTCTCCAGGTTCAGCCGGTGGTCTCTCGCAGCAGCCTCGCTACCATCCCTTGTGGAGTGAGTCGAGAGGATGAGGCTGGTCGCTCCCACAGCTCCAAGAAGGGGGCTTTTCATGAAATCTTTAACCTGCCGGAGTCAGAGCGCCCTCTGGCGGGTGAGGATACCTACTGCATCTGTATTGACTAACACCAAATATTCTAAATGTTAGCCTATTTTTTTTTTAGCCTGAGCTGGGTTTTTACACGAAGAATACATGTAATTCCTTAAATTATCAGAAAAGCAATGTCTAGTTCCTAAGCAGGATTTTTTTTCGTCACTGAAAAAAAAAACAAAGTTTGCAGGGTTGTTTGTCCTGTGTGTTCTTAGTGTGCGAAAACGGCTGGAGGTGTTGCTTAATAAACAGAGACCGGAAAATGCCCACAGACTACATCAGGAACGGCATGCTTTACGTCACAGAGAAGTAAGTGGGCTACGTTCCCTCATGAGGTCAACTTTAGACAGTTAAACTTGTGACCACATGATTTATAAAACATCAAAGCAGAGAGTTTTGTGTTAGTAAAGCGTTTTCAGAGTGCTGCTCCTATAGAGCCTCCTCTTTCCTCTCCTGTCGCAGTGTCAGTCAGCCAGCAGTGGATCAAGTAGGACAGGCCTCCTCTGGAGAATATCTCTGATCTTTAGATATTTGACTGACAAGAAGTCTGTTCAGGTTTTTGTCTGTTTGACTGGCGCAGTTGTTCAGCGTAAGCTTTGTCCTCTCTCTCTGTCAGTTACCTATGCTTTGAGAGCTCCAGCTCCAGATCCAGCTCCTCAAAGAAGAATAAAACAATCAAGCTGGTGGACATCACGGACATACAAAAAGTAATCAGTGTTCAATAATGTATAGACTGATAAAGTAAACACCCTTGCTGATTCTTATGTTTTTCTTTTCCAGTACAAAGTGCTGTCAGTCCTTCCAGGAAGTGGGATGGGCATTTCCATAGCCACTCCTTCCACTCAGAAGGTGTAGTATTTCCCCACATATAACCAGTAGCGCCAGTACTCTTAGCCCAAACCAAACTGTGTACCACTTGCCTTATACATTCTGCGTGACATGCTCTAATTGCTGTCTGTCTCCTGCAGCCATTGGTGTTTGGTGCCATGATCCACAGAGACGAGGCCTTTGAGGCCATCTTCACACAATACATGAAGATCATGACCACCTCAAAACCCCCGGCCAGCGCAGAGCTCTAAGCAGCCTACATGTCGGCAGCACATCTCCACAATGGGGCTTCACAGCCTCCTGAGTTGCAACCAGACTGGAAGACACTTAGACACATTCATCCGCTCTGTGACATCCGCCTCCTCCTCCTCAGTGATGAGCATCGGCTTCATCATCAGTGGTCGTCAGCCAGCTTCGATTGGTGGATTTCCATTTGGTTGTCAGAGGGTGTGTGTGTGTGCCAACTACACATGTAGTACGGATTTAGTCACACACTGGACATAACGGACACAATCCACCAATGGGTTCTGTGAGGAGTGAGCGTCAGCGTAATTTTTATCAATCGGCAGTGGACTGGTGAGGGGCTGGATCTCCCCTCCTGACTGGTTTCTATGTTTGGGTCCGAGTGTGTGGGCAGAAAGCTCTTAAGCTCTTACATTGAGTCAAGTGGCTCTGTTTTTCTCTTTATCCTCATTCAGTGGTTTACTGTGGTAGGATGTAAAACACACACATATTATAAAGGTAACTAGAAAACACATCTTTGAACTGCCAGAGATTTAAGTTTAGATTGATGATCAGTGCAAAAACTGCTATTTAGGCTTGAACCTGATTGGTGCCTGATTGGCAAAGCCCAACACAGTTCTAGCTACATTCACATGTGATTGTTTTTTTAATGGGTATTAGCTGTGAAAAGTCAGGTCAACATTTAACTGACAGAGCCTTTGTTAGTCACAGTCGAACTTCAGTTATTTTATTTCTTTTGCTCTTGTTTCTAGACACATTTCAGCAGCGATGCTTGTTTTAGTAATATCTGTCAAATACAGTATGTGTGCTGCGTTTAGCATCCACCTCCGTGTTTGTGTAGTGTAGTGAACAGTTTCTTCAAAAATGCCTTTTTAAAAAAACAAACAAACATCTTTTGCTGTCTTTGTAACAAAAGCGGCCTTTGGGATGATTTCCTGAAGCTGCTGATCGTGTCCCAAGATGAGAGCACAACACTGACTTCAATGTAGACGTGGCACTGAGGGAAACGTGGCCTTCCAAGATTTCAAGGCACAGTTTGTACTTGTATAGCGAGATTTAGTTTTTTTTGTCTCCCTGCACTTTATCACAACCTTAACTGGAGTTCCTGCCATCATCGTTGCAGTGAACAGACGTGCTAATGCTCATCACGTCAGCTGGAAAACAAAACATGGTCAGTGTTTGCAGATTCAAAAAGTTCTCGTCCTGGTGTATTGAATTCTTGAGCCCAGGCCGTGTCCTTCTAGTGCAGGCTGTATTAACTACTCACCGGGACGAAGTCACTCTGAGCCAGACCGCTTTCAAACTGACCGTAGCAGAAAAAGGTAATTTAACTTGAAAATGAAAGGACTGGCAGGCTACTTTAAAGCCGAGTCGTATTTAGGTTGTTTAAATTCAGTCCTGGAATCTCTTTCCATCCAAACACCAGGATTATGAGCTTTAGGTGCACCTGAGTATGTAGTATAGTTTCTTGTTTTACTGCCACAGTGAGAGGATGTCTGGGTGCTTCGCTACATGTACAGTAGGCTTTTTTTACGGCTAAAGGCCTGCGCTGATTAGAATATTTCACCTTTGCTTTATTTGAAAACCTCTTTCACAAGAACAAAGCTGGTCTTTATTCTTGCAAAATGTAGAGATATAATGCCAAACTGCACCACACTTTAAGTGTTTGTGTGTCGTGTGACATAAATGAGGTCAGGGTGGAGGACTGGAGCTCATGATGTGTCTGTAGATTTGAGTAGGAGACAGACTCAGCAGCACAAGCTCACGTCTCCCTGTAGAGCTGACTAAACACTGATAAGAGCTTTCACTCGCAGGACACTGTGTAGTTTAGCCGTCATTAATCACACCTGCGTCATCATTCCTGATGGAAAACAAAGGATTATTATTTTTTTTATATTAACATTACGTGTCCTCGGACTGAACTTGTCAAGGGTTCTCCTCAAAGTCTCTGTGAGCTTTTGTCATCGTTATCATTTCAAATCAGCTGGACTGGATATGAAGTTGCCTCAGATGCAATGGACCAGTTCAGACAATCATTGTAAGGTGTAGTTCGAGCCGACAAATGGTGGATATTTAATTAGAGGTGGTGAAGTCTGCAGCCTGTTAATAACAGGCTTCCTTCCCAGACATGGATTACTATTTTTTTTAGACTGGTGAGAGCTGATCCATGAATGGGTGAAGCCTTGTGGATCCTGGAGCAGGTCTGTGAAGTCACTGGCACTGTCTTATTTGTTTTTCCTTTTACAGCTTGTACCTGAAGCCTTTTCTAATCTGATAACCCTAAAAATCTGCTCTTGGAGGGGGAGGGGGTCTTTGGGACCCAGGCTGCACTCATAAAGCACAGAATGTATCATGTTCTAAATGTCTAGGATTTAGTTTTCTTTTTGCCAAATCTTTAGTTTTCTCTCTGCCACATTCTGCCTACGCTCATGTTTACAGAAGGTTGTATAAATGATTTGGTTTGTTTCATTTACCCAGTTTGAATTCCTTTGACTCTGGAGTTATGAAGACTGGACTGAATCTGTGTCACTGCTCTCATTGGCTGCTCACCACTCGCGCGGCCGCCTCTGCTCACCATTAACCGACAGCAAATCATCGTGACGACAGCAGTATTTGAAACCTCACAGCATGTGAATTGTCGTATCCAGCATCACAGTACTTGGTTACAGTGTAGTGTCCATTTGCAGTAAAACACCAGACTCGTAGAGCAGAGATGGTCACGGTGGACTGTGGTGGCGACGTCACTGTTTTTGTATGTGAATGCCCCAAACTGCTGGAATATTGAAGGGGAAGGACTCACCTGAGGGTTTAACTGCTGCGATAACAACTGGTCAAAAGCAGTGGCGTCGTCCTTCCCCGTCCCCTCCACTGAGGCTGGCCCTGCTCCTGTATTAAATATGTGGTTCCTCTAACTGTGTGTACATGTCAATCACTTCTTGTTTTCTAAGTGATAACTGTACCGGGGTCCTGTCTCATTTTGGACAATTTATCATGTAACTGTCTCAAGGCTGCAAACAGCCATAATGTGACAGAGAAGCTGAGGGGAGTTTAAAAGGTTAAATAACGAAATGTCAAAGAGTCAGTCCTGTTTTATGGACTGAGACAGTACTTCTGTGCAGTACAGGCAGTGAACTTCAAAACAAAGCCCAAGTGTTACCTTGGAGACACCGCAGTCATTAAATGAGTGGTTAAATTTTTCTTTGTGACAGCTGATTTTTTTTTCTTTGTCAGATGAATTTGTATACAAATCATTGAAATGTACAGTGAAGAAAATAAAACCACTGAGTTTTTAAAAGACGTGTTTATTGTAAAGGATATTGTGATGTACATTTTTTTAATTTAAGTAAATGACTTTAAGGTACTTTCCTCACGCGTCTGCCTTTTGTTCATCCACAGGCTCACTGCGGCAGCTCCATGTGGGCTGCAGTACCTGTTTACAGCCACACGAGGTCACTGTGAGACCTTGGTGCAAGACTGAACACCTGAGGGAGAGTTTTCTCATTTTGCTTACTAGCAGGGGTCAGAAAGGTCAAAGGTCAGTGTCAGGTGCCTAATGTGCTCACTGGAGGATATTTGGGTACATTATTCTACTGTGGTTTGACATCTTATGGATTTCTACTCAATCTTAGTTCATTTCTGCCATTCGATGGCCGAGGAATCGATAGGAGGAGGTGCACGAAGACATGCTTGTACTTTGTCTTCTGCAAAATTTTAAACCTTTTCCTTAGGTGGTCATTTATTGACATTATTTATTCTATTTCTGATATTAGTCATCTGTCACCCCTCCTTCAAATAAAAAAAGGCACCTTTTACAATGCATCTGAAAAGCCCCCACTGACGTAGACACAGGAAATTACTGCTAAATCACAGCTTTACAAAGTTCCACATGCTGCATAATTTGACTAAAACGGCACTATTTTCATTGAGGTAGACGATGACCAATTTCCACCTCGCAGATCCAAGCTGCGAAAATATCCATTTGTGCCGAGGCCTGGCTGTGTAAAGTATTCGGTACAAGCAGTACAGCCACAGACACGCGGCGAACTAAAATACTAAATAATGTTTTTAATGTGAAAAGCTTTAATACTCAGAGTCTTACTTTGAGGCCTTACATTTTTTTCCTGTATTCTTTTTTAATTTGCGTCCCTTTCAAGTTGTAATTTAGGTGTAAGTGAGTCACCAGTCAATGCTGTTATTCAGAACAGTGGGAGCTGCTTTCTGTTCGTGATTTACTTTAAATGTGGCCGATACCAAAGCTGCTCCTGCGTGTTCAGCCGTGTGAAGCGTCGGTGACAGAAGAGTGGATAAATACTGTATAGGTCTGCTGAGGGGAGAAATGACTGACACTTTCCTGCATTGTTTATAATGGTGCATAGCATTCTTTCATTTCCATCTAACCCAACGTTCCACAAAAAAAATTAACTTAAATAAAGATAATATGGTTTATCTATAAAGGAACAAAAATGATCCTGCTGAACCTGAAGTGAGCGTTTTTTCCACTCCTTTTCTAAAAGACTGCTCTTTGTTGATGTGTGGATGTGAATCTATTCTTCCAGCCACGCACAGAAGCTCTCACGTTCTCCTCTTTGTTCATAAACGCTCCATTTCAAAAGGGAGAGAAAGAAAAGGGTGTCACGAACTTTCATACAGTTGAAGGGAGTTTGAAGCGGCGCTCTGCAAATGACACCTCGGAGTCATTCAGAGGGTTCTGCCTTCCCCGCTGCTCCGCTTGATGGATTCGGTGTATTTTTAGTCGGCCCAAAAGAGACATCAGCGACGGTGGCACCGTTTACCATGCGCACGCCGTGACAGAGCCGTGACATGGTTCGACAGCTCGTCTGCATCTCCTCGTCCTAACGCTCGCCCTGCACTTCCCACAGATCCTCCGCTGGTTCCAACAACAGCTCCAGCTCGTCGCCGTGTCCCCTCCAAGCGTCCCTGGCGCTGGAAGAGGCCGCAGGCATCAGGGAGGAGCGTTTGCATGGCAGGATGAACACGGTCTGCAGCAGTGTAGGTAAATGCTGTTCATACACGCTCACTGCTGGTGGGTTCCTCTCTTTGAGCAGCTGACGACACACAATTCGTGGGCAGGATTTAATTTCCAGCAAACCTTCACCTTAGCGGGGATTTAATGGGCTAAGTTCCTGTTAACAAAGCGCCGCCGGTGTGTGTGTGTGTGTGTGTGCATGCGTGTGTGTGTGTGTGTGTGTGTGTGTGTGTGTGCGTGCGCATGCATACGTGTTCGTGTGTGTGCATGCGTGTGTGTGCGTGTGTGTGTGCGTGTGTGCGTGCGCATGCATGCGTGTTCGTGTGTGTGCATGCGTGTGTGTGTTCGTGGGACACGGCTCGAGGTGACCTCCCCGTCTTTGCGTGTGAGCGTGTGCTGGGGAGCGGAGGACGGGCGTTGGGCTGCCCGGCCATCCGTCATTAGCTAAATGTTGAAATGATGCTTTCCCCACAGGATAGCAGGCCGTTCTGGCCATAGCTCTCCCCTCTAGCAGCTGTCAGCACCCAGTGTAATGACTCACACACACACACACACACACACACACACACACACACACACACACACACACACACACACACACAGTGTCTGCAAACACGGTGTGTCTACTTGTCTCACCACAGCAATCATCATGGATGTTAATGGCAACTATTATAAATGATATGCAAATAAATCCAAGCTCACACTGTGCGCGTGTGTGTAATGAAGTTTACAATGAAGGAATTAAGCAAACTAAAGCAACTAAACCATGAATATAAGAATGTTTGCTGTCTAGTCAGCACACAGCTACATATCAGCTGTCTGGAGCCCAACACCAATCAACGTTTTACAGTGATGCTCGTGTAATGGAATTCTCGCCTGAAACAGCAGCAGCAGCAGCTCTTTGTCTCTACGGGTGATGCGTCTTTCATGTAGATCCCGTCAGCTTCACCCTCCCAGTGAACCCCCGCCCCGCCGCGCTCCGCCGTCAGGACTACAAAGCCGCACGTGGAGGCGCGCCCGCGCGGGGAGGAAGCAGCTATTTCCGGCGGCGGGGGGCGCATTGTTCCCTTCCAGCACGCGCCGCGCGTGCCGAGGCGGGCCGAGCGCCGCAGGCTGACACGCACCACGGCAGCTTCCGGTGGGTGATGACGACTAACGGCGGCAGCGACCGCCTCCGCGCGCGCGCGCGCTGGGTAATAAGAAGTTAGCTAACGTCTCCGTTCGTCGGCGCAGGGCCGGAGCTAGACTTTCTAAATCCTGGGGCGTGAGGCAAAGTGACCCCCAGCTCCCTCCGTTGATCCCATGTAACTTATGAAGTAACACTAAGAAACAGGAAACATAACGTCTTCTTATTACTTCAGCAAAGTTTGATGCAACTCGAGGCTAAGACACTCGGCCCAGCTGGTGTCTGACTCCCCCCCATCCTCGCCTGGCCCCTGATAATAGAAACACTAACATTAGCCCATGCAGACAGAGAATGTATGATAAAGCCTAAAAATGTAAAATACATATCTTATTTGCGACAGGAGAACGTGTCATGAAATATTAAAAGGCCGCGTGAATTATTTGGAAGCATAATAAAGGAGAGGCACTTGAGCTGCCTAATGCTCCACCATATCTCTGTGATATATTGAACCTAAGTAGTTATGTTAATGAGGTCATTAATTAAGCTAATTTACATTCATTAGGAGATAATTCTATGTCAGCACATAATGGCCAGTATTAATGAGACCTCCGCATCCGAACTTATTAAGGACCCAGAGCTTGGAGAAAATCGTTGTTCTGCTCATGAATATCTACATTTGCGCGTGTTTGAAAGTCCGGGCGCATCTGTTGAATGCGTGTTGCAGGGATTTAACAAGCAGCGCGGCTCCTGTTTATTCCTCCATCGAGCGTGTGAGGTTAAGCAGGAGGAGGTCTGCTGCTGCACAGATTTTAAAGCCCCTTCCGGCGCTTTTGGGATATTTAAAAACGCGCTTGTTGTGTGTTGCCTCTGTAACTGTAAGTGCGGTTATTTCAGGTTGCGTAGCAGCCAGACGACAGCCGTTGTAATGGACTCGCCTCACGCCCGATCCGACCCCTCCCGTCTCCATCCTCACTGCCTGCAGTGATGGGATGCTAAAAGTCAGTCAGGGGTCAGAATACGGATTTGCATTCATGCGCGGGGGTGGGGGGGGTTCTGCTTGGTTCATGGGAGCATTTGACATGCTGGTGCCAGTTAGGTCCCAAACCTTCCCTCAGGAATCACACACACACACACACACACACACACACACACACACACACACGCTCCCGACCTTCCCCGAGGCCTCCAGCTGTTTACTGTATAATGAACCCTGGGGGAGTGCAGGAGGCTGGGCCTGTGCCGCCGCTACCTGCAGCCCCCGCGGATGCGTAAAGCGTTTGATCCAACGGCCGTCCAGCTGCAGTTTGTGCTGCGACGTGACTTGTAAATGCGCCCAGGATCAAATAAGCCGGGCACACGCTAGCGTCTCACACAATCAGGCCGTAATATTTGAAGCGATCTGCTGCGGTTTGTTTGCACTTTCCAATTCTGGCTGCGACCTGCCTCTGAATTCGCTTTAATGAGGCCCCGCTCTGCTCCGCTCGGCTGTTATGTTAAACCATGTTTCCCTTTTGTCTGGTGACTTTCATCTCACGCTGTTTCCCTGACACCTCTGTCTCCATGTATTGATGTGTTTGATTCCTCTGTAGTTTTAGTTACATCCGAGGCTTTGGTCAGGATTTGTCTTAAAGTCTGGTGGAATGGTGACTGTGCACATCACCAAGGAGGGCACCCATGAATATTTAAGCCAGTTTTTTTATTTAACACACACCTAAAGTGTAGTGTAACTTGATGACTTTGGATGCTAATGAGAAGTTGTGGTGTTTACCCCGACACGCATGGAGGGCGTCGCATGGGGGCAACCGCCGCCTGCTTTTAATGATGTTTATTTGGCACGACTGAGAAGTGAAGGAGATGTGTGTGTGTGTGTGTGTGTGTGTGTGTGTGTGTGTGTGTGTGTGTGTGTGTGTGTGTGTGTGTGTGTGTGTGTGTGTGTGTGTGTGTGTGTGCCTGGCAGATGTTTAAGATGAGGGACAGAAGCATCTAGCAGACAACTGAAGAGCGTCACGATGGGCGCTTTGTGCGTCTGAGCTGTTGGCGTCGCTCCTCTCATTTGACAGGTTCTAATTGTTGTTCTTGTGTCTTTCTCACGGATGAAGCGCCCTTCGCCTCTTGGAGCACAGTCACATTTATTAGGTCATCAAAGGCCGGAGCGTTGATGCTTCAGGGTGCTGGCCACTCCACAGAAGATAATTAGCTGTGGTTTTCTTAGGCTTCAACAAATGAAAGTAAGAGGTTGTTTTTGACCAGAAAAAGGAAATTGAATAGGAAATTAATTTGTCACTAATGACCTAATGCGAGGCCCAGAATTAGCTGCTTCTCCTGCTGGTCTCCAGAACGCGGCTTGTTCACTTCAGGTGGTGAAAGTAGTGAAGTGCTGTGTTGCTCTCTAATTACTCACGGCCGTTTGAGTGGGAGAGCTGCAGGTATAATGATGACACGGTTATTCGTGTCACATCCAGAGGAGGAAGGCTGAAACAATGGAGTTCACGGCAGAGATGCGTTCCTGTGCTGAGGCCACAGGCTAATGAGCACATTTGCTGGGTCACATTTTAGTTCAGTGTTTAGTAGTCGGCCTACATGTTTGTCTGTTTACTCGTCCAAAGAAAGTGAAGTTAAAAAAGTAAAAGTATAATGAATCTTTTTCTTCTTGTGCAAAGATAAAAGCCACCTAAATTCATCCAGACATATTTATATTGATGCAAAATAAAACGCTAAAACCTAAGTGAAGATTTTCGCCTTATTTTGCAAAAATAAGACAAAAAAGCAGATCACGACTAAACTATTACAGTCCAAATTAATTTTAAGAATCTCTCCAGGCAAGATTTAAGTCATAAAAAAACCTTTAAAGAATAATCTGCCTCTGCTGTGACACAAGTTTAATTACCTCATTAAAAATAACATCTGCTTCTTGTCCCTTATTAAATAATCCAAAAGCTATAAAGATGCAAATCTCATGTTTCCTTTCAAAAGCAAAAAAAGTTCCGCTCTTGCTACACTGACTACGAGTCCCATGATGCTCCCTGTCTAATATCATTGCCCAACTTGATGAGCTGTATTGATTGGCTCAGTATTAAACTGCTGGGTTGTTTGTTGTCGAATTTTCACCCAGGGATTGGAGCGTCGCTTAAGTGGAGCCGGGGTCTAAATTGGGTTCATTTGCGACGGAACCGTCATCTTTAACAGTTTCTTCCTGCTGCGTCTCAGACAGACTCATCCGACTCATTCTGTCCCATTCATCACACGGCTGTCAGTTCTTTATCTCTTGATTGTGAAGCACTTTGTAACCTTCATTTTTCCTGTAGTGCCTCCGACCCCCTTGAGCTAATGATTTATCGACGTTAAAAGCGCTCCTCCCAGCACCTTTTTTTGAGCAGGGCTTTTGCTCTTTTGTGTCTCAACAAAGCCTTAGTCAGGACTGTGGTCAGCTGTTTTCGCTGCTCTGTAATACACACGGCACTGACGATGGTGATAAATGGTGTAATCCAGAAAAAAGACCAACGTCTCACTGCTCCCTCTGGGCAGGAGATGAAACAATCAGCCTCCTCATATTTATGTCCGTGCTGTGATTTAGTGAAGAGCAGGCAGCTCCGCTTAGAAGTGCTTACCTTCATCATTACGGTCTGTGAGGTCGTCAGCATTCGTCTGTGCCAATGTAAATATGTGTTCTGAGAAGGATCCTGCTGAAATGGGCAGACTCTACGGCCTCTACAGCTTCCACTTCACGTCCTTCCTCAAACAGCTGAATCATGATCTTTTCACATGAATAACACTTGATCCCATTTCATCAGCTTCAAACAATAGCGGCTGAGTTAAAGTAAGATCAGTGCAGGAATCCAACGTGTGCAATTGTCCTCTTTGACCACACGGTGGCAGTGTCGGAGCACTGCACGGACACGCGCTCATGCCTGGCGAGTGAGCCACCTTTCAGGGTCGGCTTGGGTCAGAAACGTCTGCTTTGCGCATGCGTCAAGGCCTAACTTGAACCTGACAACCATTATAATGACTGTGATCAAGAAAGGTGACGTTCATGACGTCAGTTTGTGTGAGCTTGCCGATTAATTGCTGCTCAAAGCAATAGGAATATTGAGAGAAGTTTAAGTTTTTGTCTCTTAGACCGTAGAATTGCTTCAACTTTGAAAGAAGCCTTTTAATTCTGTTTTGTGCATTTGTATTGATGTTTTATTGATTTATTTTGATGAGTTTTTACTTTCTTTGTGCTTCTAACACAGAAAGAGACTGACTCAGACTTTTATTGTGGCGAGGATGAGCATGTGTCCATCGCTGCCCTGGGCATCAGGTCACCGCTCCCCGCTGCTTGGCTTCTCACCAGGTTACCATGGCGACGCGGCGTGGGCAGAGGAGCAGAGTGAACCAGCGAGTGTTAAAGATGAAGATGAAAGGAGGTAGAAGGCTGTAATCAGATTGTCTCCTTTGGTCGCGCCTCGGATCCATCTTCTCCCCTCCACCGGCCCATGTCCCACATACCCGAGCCCACCACCACATAAATCACAATTGGCCACAAGTCACCTCTCATTGCGGCGCCCGGCAACAGATCCGCAGGAGAGGGGAGAGAGCGTGGGAGAGAGAGGCTGCCTGGCTCCCGGCCGCGGCCCCGGCCCGGGCCTGTGGGATGGGAGGGAGCGCTCCGAGGTCCCACTCACTCCATCCCACTTCCACAGTTAACTTTGAGGAGCTGCGGCTTCTTTACAGATATACTTTCTTACATCGCGGCCAAATGAAGACGGATTGGAGGTTAACGGCGTAATGATTCTGTTTCACTGGCACCTCGCCGCCGCTCCTTCTCGGTGGGAAAACCCTGCGGCTGAAGGACGGCTCCTCTCGTGCCTGTGACTTTCTTTGCGCCTCCTGTCGACCGGTCCCTCCGTCGTATCCCTTCACTCCCAGCGCTCCGGCCTCTGTGCCCGTCCACGGGGAAGCGAATGGAAAAAGGCAGGTTCGAGCGGCCGAGGAGGAACCGCTGAAGTGGTTCATAATTAGAAAACAGCTCATAATTACAGTGTGATCACAGGCTGTTAGCGCTCTCCCTCGGCCGCCCTGTGTGCGGTCTGTGCGTGTCAGCTTCCCTCAGAGGGTCAGGCTGAGGTCGCGGGTAGCAGATGCACCACCCCATGCTGCTTCTATACCAGCTGGGTGCTCTGTCAAGATGCTATTAGTCACGATCGGGGAAGCGAGCGAGCGCACGCTGCACCAGGAAAACAAATGTTAATGATGCTTATATTTTTAATCCACGTTGCTTTGTTTACCTTTGGGGACTCGAACCCTGGGTATGTAAACCATTCATTTCTTGCCTTGGACTCCTGCTTGGCCTTTTGTAAATGTTGTGAAAGGCTTTTCAGGTTGCCGCCGTGCGAGGCGCTTACCTGGGTCACTCGCCAGACAGATGCAGATCGGCCGGTTCCTCTGTTGGCCATTTGGCCCCGACTCCCTCCCCGCGACGCTGGAGCATGTTAGTGACAATGGCCACAGGAGTGGAAAGTGGACATCTGGTGCACCTGTCCAGCGCCGCGCACTCTCCACATCACGGTCGTGCTCGCTGAAGCTTGGGGGTCTCTGAGAGCCGACAGACCAACTGTTTGACCATATGGATGGAAGTTACAGCCCCCCCACCTGCCCGAGCATCCCTCCTCACCACAGCGCTCCTGCTGACTTGATCGTTCCTTTTAATGAACCGCTGGGTTCACCTGCACCAGAGTGGAAATTCCACCCTCGTCATCCCCCGTGTGCCACGCTGACTTTTATTTCCTGCTCCAGGTGGAGGTTGAGGCTCGCGATGCGCGGACGCTGTAGGATGAGGTGAGATTTGAATCGTTCCGCTGCTGAAGTGGAGCCGCTGCATGAGCAAATGAGCGACGGAGCAACTTTAAAGATAAATTGAGATCCAGATGAAGCATTTTCCGTGGATCCTCTTGAAACTGAAATAACAGCCCAATGACGTTGCACCATGAGGAGGCGGGCGCTTCCTGAAACTAACTAATTCACTGTTTGTTCATCTCTGCTGAAAATTTGCTACCCTGTGATAATTGTTTAACCTGTACAGATTATTTTGTGTCGGTTGACGTGAAGCTTTGCTGGAAACGTCCCTGACTCAGTTCAATGTACAGCTGCAACTAGTTGATGTGGAATCGGTGCTTATTAAAGTGGCATCAGGTCACAGCAAGGAGCATGGTCATTGCAGTGGGTGTTTGCGATCCACTGATCTAATGTAGCCTTTACTATAATAAAATATGTAAGACTGTAAACAGAATCAATGTTCATCCATGATCATGAGCTGTGTTTGCGCTCGTCACTTTCAGGAGAACGCAGGTGTCCATAATATGACAGGCACTGAAAAAGGTACTGAAACTTATGGAATTAATAAAAAAGGGGCAGGTCAATTAAAATGTGATACAAATGTACAGCTTTAAATAAGGAGGCATCAGGTGTGAGAGAGAGTGAGGTTAGTGTAACAATGGAGGCAGAGCACAGGTTTCATGATTCTCCTGAGAACTCCCTTCTTTTAAAGGAAGAAACCTCCATCAGGACCAGCTCAATGTAAACGGGTTCAGTTCAGACTCACACATCGTACTTATAGTTGAGGCAGTTTAATGTGTTATGACTTAGTTTAATAGGATATTGTTCATTTTGCATATTATGGTACAGATACAGTTTTGTATGACACTGTGTTGTACGGTATTATATGGTACTTTATGGTGTGATGTCATTATATGTTTTTACCTTTACCTTTTTGTACCACTAACCATCACTGCTTCTCTCTGTCTTTTTCTTTATGTTACATCTTCCTCCATCCTGCTCCAGAAGCCTTTGGAACTGCACAGGTCCCTTTGTAAAGGAATGAGCCCTGTACAAAGAGATTGGAGAGGGAGAAGATAAAGAGTACACGAGGGCAAGGAAGTATTATTAGTATTATTAATTACTATAATCCAGGAGGGAGAATAACGGTGGAAAGGTTGGAGACATAACTTTATTTGGAGTGTGGGGATTTTAATTAACATGTAATGTGGAGTGTGGACAAGGACAGAAGTTATCACTTTCCGATTCAGAGTATAGTATTCAGGACGGACGCTGTCACCACTACTACTACTACTACTAAGTATGAGGGGAAGTGGGTTCTGGAGAAAATAAGGGCAGGGTTTAAAGAAGAGAGTGATGTTAGTAGAACATGTTAGTAGAAACCTAGAGGTTGAAGAACTTGATAGACAAATTAGGGGAAAAACCATAGATGCAGATAGGTTTATACTGAAAAGCCAAGAAAGAGGTAGAAGGTGATAAATCTAATTGAATATGAAACAGGGAACAGGTCAGTGATAAGGAAATACAGGATCCGCCTCATATATTGTTTGATGTTTTGTGTGTGGGGAACTAAAATCAGTTATGAAATAATAGGACTGTTTAAAATGGAGGTGGTCCAGATGATGAAGCTTCTGTTAGATGTTTATTTCATAGTGATCATCAGGTCACATCATGCCAAGTTAGGTTTTTTTGTTTCTCCTCTAAGGTGGAAGAGGTTGACATCCTCCTTCCTCAGTGATTGCTGGATCATCCATGTAAGACTTTTACTTATTGTTAAGTGTTTTTTTCTAGTCATTTATTTTTAACAGACATATATACTATACTTCTTTGACAGATGAGGGGAATAGTTAATAGGATGTGAGAGGATGGAGTGTGGTATATGGCAGTAATGCTGCTTAAAGGATGCCAGCTGCCGTAAAACTCCACCAAAGAAGAAAGAAAAAGTAGAAGACGATGTAGCAGATAAAAACAGACTGGAAGTGAATAACAAATCAAAACAGTACAACAAAAATAGATATTTGCTCCTGCAAATATTTTTTTAGGTTTTATGTTAGTCATAGTCTTTGGTCAGACCAAAGGAGGTGGTCAGTTGTCAGGTCAGAGCCTCTGGTTCCAGGCCTCCATCATTGAGAACAGCTGTGCAGGCTCTGAGGACGCCTCGCTTCACACGCAGAGACGTCAAGGAGTTTTATAGCATTTTAGACACTAATCTCTTGCTTTGTGCCCATTTTTAGACATGATGTTTTATTTCCAAATCTAGACTTTGATGAAGTCAGACCAGAAACAGAGACTGATCGAGTATCTTTGAGCAAGGTGAGACACGTGGAGGCGAAAAGATCTGTTTCCGTTTAAGCCAGAAACGTAAAGGTTTGTTTTTTCTCCTGATGAACCTCTCAAAATACACACTTCTATAATAAAATAATTACAACAATCGACAGCATTAAAGCCAAAGCGCGCTACCGAGGCGCTCATGGACGCGCTTAGCGTCTACACCTGCACGTGCGCTGTTCACGCCTGAGAACAGTAAATATTAAGAACAGCCAGTCACTGCATCACGCGGAGGGATCTGTTCTATATTTGACAAAGCTCATTGAACGTGTCAACAACGAAGTACCACGTTCCTCCGTTCTCCAGTACAGGTTTGTCCGGGACTCAGTCCTTCACATCCAGACAAGTTCCCTCAGCGCTGTCTGTGATCGCGTGTCTTCTCCGCTACTGTTCACAGGCGTCGGACCTGTGGGACGTAGATGAGACGCACCTGGACACAAATGGAGGCTTCGCTGCTTCACCTGTTGGATTCCACCACGCTCCTCCACGCGTGATGAAGGAGAAGATTGAAGTTTAACGCAATATCGTTTGGACTTTAATTATGAAAAAAAAAACACTTACCTTCAATGGCTCTTTGACCGTGACGCTAACGTCGCATTACGGTGACAAACTAATTTCAAGAGGAGCGTCGGATGCTATTTAAAGACTTAGACGCGCATGCGCACGCCACTGCTTCGTTAATTAGTTCACTGCAGGTGGAGGTGCGAAGGTGCCGCTGCGTGGGAGGTTTCACCCATAAGCACCAAACCCACATTCAACTGACTGTTGTCTTACAAAGTCAGCAATAAATAAATGACCTGGAAAGTATGATTAGGATTATTTCTGTAACCAGCTGATCACAAAAATAGCTGCAATCGTTTTTGTTATTTTATTGTTTTGCATAATATGTTCAACAATCTGGAAAACAACACAAAAACGTGGCACAACTCAATGTCTTTATTATTATTGATGTGGAGTCAACGGTGCGATGCTTCAAACATCCATCCAGTTCATAATTTTAATAAAAAAAATTCTAAAACAAAACACAGTGACTTTTCATTAAAGGTGATATTAATCTACCCAACAATACCTTTTCTATAATTATTTGACAATTAATTTGTTATGAAGGTAAAATAGAGTTGTAACGACATTTTATCTTCTTTAGCGTCACCTCGTTACGCTGATGGAAAACACTCGTTTCATATTCCTGAATGGACGGGCCGCTCGCCACCGTGGCCTCATCCCCGCTGCCTGTTGTTCCTCTGCTCCCTTTAAGGCAGAGGCAACAATTAGTGTGAGTCCCACAGCAGCGCTGCTTCATTCTCTGCTATCACATCACCCTGAGCCTATTCCCGGGCCGTTGGAACAATGCCATTACCCAGAGCCGCCCATAGGAAATAGACTGAAAGGAGAACGTATTGATTGTCTCGGTGTGAGACCGCCTTGATGTTCTCGCACCTGCATCACCTCTGTGTTGCTTCCCGCACCGCGTCACACCCGAGGCTGAGGAGAAGCACGGGAGACACCGTGTGTGTGTCTACCTGCTGTGCGTAAAAGCTATCTGTTTGACTGCGCACAATGAGAAATGAGATGAACCTAGGAAACAACCCCGTTGTTCTCATTATTGGTGCTCATGGTGGAGCTTCAGGCCGCACACGCTGTACTGCTGTAGTCTCTGCAGCGTCTTTGGCTTCGCTGGTGACGGCGGTCACGTCCTTATGGCGCCGCTTCACTGTCTGGTTTCCAAGAGGCTATTTAATATTCATGCCTGGGAGACTTCCGCCACGCGCTCATGAGACAGCTGGAGATTTATGAGCTTTTTGTGCCTTTTTTTGTCTCGCGTCTATCTGCGATCGAACACCGAAAGCGCCAACTTGTTTCATCTCGTTCTGCAAACTGTTGCCTGTCGCATCTCAATTATCTCGCTCGTTCGTCGTCTTTCTGCGCCGTCCTTTATCTTTTTCCCTCCCTGTCGGGCCTTTTTCTTATTTCCCTCCGCCTCTGACTTACAAATACAGCGGCGCGGCGATAAGAGGAAGTTCCTCCTCCGTCTCCTGCAGGCGCCGGGCCATATGCCCTGACTCCTAATGACCCGTGGCCGGCGTCGTGCTCTGCAAAGGGAGGAGGAGGAGGAAAGCAACAGCACCCGAGGTTTCTGAACGTCATCACAATATGGCAAAGCTCCTCTAAACGTCCCGTTCGTCAACCGCAACACACGCGGCTGATGCGAAGGAGGGAGCGCGTGATCCCCGGAGGAGGCAGGCGATCTGTCTCCATTCGTGCGCGCGAGCCTTCATAACTACGCGTTTCTCTGTCAGCGCGTGGATTCATCATAGTGTTGACGCGTGCGCACTTCCCCTTAATGCGCCCGCGTCCCTGAGGTGAGGCGCGCTCCAGAGTGACTGGTGGTTTGTTGCTCCGTCCTGCATCTCTTGTTTGCGCTGACACCAGACGTAACCTTTTACAAGACAGATCGTCACGCGCGCGCGCGCGCGCACACGCGGCACGTAGAGGAGAAACCAACTGTCAGCAACAAGAAATCATCAGGACTATCATCTGCACTCTCGCCCGGCCTTGTGCGCGCGCACGGATACTTATAAATAAACACTGTGTGTGTGTGTGTGTGTGTGTGTGTGTGTGTGTGTGTGTGTGTGTGTGTGTGTGTGTGTGTGTGTGTGTGCAGAGGGGCTGAGGTGAGTGATTGCCTTGTTTCTGTGGGCGCCAAGCTGTGGCGGCTTTGCTCTCACTGTAAATTTAAAAGAATTCTTAATGGAACTCCAGAGCTGTCAGACCTCAAAGTGTTGCGCCCGTTTTTTCTTGCAGCGGTAAGAGCGATGTGATGGAAGTAGAGCCTCCATATACAACTTCATACTCTACCTTAAGACGAAGGCTCGTTGTTCGTGTCGAGACGCGCAACGTCGCCTCTAAAAAGGTGAAGGAACAATGGCGTCTCCCGATAAGAGCCCGCCGTCACCGCGGGATCGATCCCGCTTCGTTTCAGCGGCGCACGAGCGCATCCGGCGCGTCTTTGGCCCGCGTTCCACTTCATTGCTTTGAAAACGTGTCCAACATTAGTTGTTGCGGACTGGAGCTCGGGATAAGATCGCCCCCTCCGGTAATCTGTACCAAAAGGTCAGGCTGTTGACTGTGCGCGCGAAAGATGACACGCTGGAGCGGGAGCGAGGCGTGATGGAGGGAGTCGGGAGCGGAGACACGATGGGCGATTAAAAACAGGGCGCCAGATTAGTTTTTGATGGTCTGCGCGGGGCAGGAAGGGCGACAGCCGAGATGGATATGCGACTGGCTAATGTGATGAGGCGGGCGGCGACGCAGCGGCCTCCCGCTCCGGCCCTTTGCGCGCTCTCTCTCTCTCTCTCTCTCTCTCTCTCTCTCTCCTCGTCTCCTTTCCTCTCAGCCTTGACGGAACGAGACCACCCACCGGGGACGTCTCTGATCAATGCAGTCATTACCCTTGCTGCTCACACGTAGGGGACAAATGAGGGAGCGATGACGAGGTCAGAGCGGCGGCAGATGTAAATGCGTCCGGTGAAATATGCCGGTGGACGTCGCACCATTAGCCAGGCTGCAGAGCGAGCCGACTCTGTGGCCCCAGGTACAAAACAAGTGGAGATTTAAGTTGGTCTCTCTTGGCTTGTTTTAGCTTTTTTTCCTCCTTGCTGTGCGTCTTCACCTTGTCCCCCCTCCCCTCCTCTCCAGCAATAATAATCCCAGCTGGCAGGCGCTCCCTTCAACCTGTAAGCGTGCATTTCCATGCGTTTACAGCTACTGTTTTCGTGCGCGCGCGCGCGCGCGTCGGCGGGTCCCGGTGGGACGGCGGCGATGCGAGTGGAACAGTGTAATGATTTCTGTCTGTTAGCTCTGCGCACCGGTGTTTGCAGAGCCGACATGTCTGTTTGCCGTTTCTTAATGGCCTCGCCCGACGGCAATAACTCTGGGCTTTTCCTGAGTCATGCGACAAAAACAGAAAGGGGGGAGAGAGAGAGAGAGAGAGAGAGAGAGAGGAGGAAGGAAACGCGAGCCGGTGAAGAGGGAGTGGATGCAGAGCAGATCCTGAAGGGGGCGCTGGAGGACCTTCTTTGTGTGAGAGCAGCATCAAACCAATGCCAGTGAGCACTCGCTTCCTCACGTTCTGCACAGAGCGCGTCGGTGAGAGAACAGAGAACTTTAGGTGACGTTCTGCGAGGAACCAACGGGCGGCTGGAGAAGGCACCGCATCCGTCGTAGAAGCAGCGTGGGCGCTGATCCACACGTTCAAAGACCTGACGCTGCACCGACTCAGACCTTCTTTCTAGAACCATCGATGCATCTCGCGTCGATGGGACCGTTTGCAGCGTGAACGCGGTTAGAGATCACAGGCCTCACTCAGGTCCACAGCGTCAGACACAGTTCTGCTGATCCACCGCCACGAGCAGCAAGCGCCCGTTAGTGTGGTGACGTGCTACAGTGTTGGCCTCTTGTATCTGGAGACATTTCCATACGTCCCAGAGAACGGCGGAGCAGGACGCCTCTGGTTCTGTCACTGTGAGTAAATCAGAAGGCCTCAGCAGCCCTTCGCCGCCATATTGGCTGGTTTATCCTCCCCGATGCTGCTGAGATAAGATGTCTCCCCCCGGGGGGGAGAAGGCTGCGTGTGAACACACACTCACCCCCCCTCCCCCCAGTGTCAGCTGAACCCCTCTCAGAAGGTGACAGTGTTTGTTTGCCGCGTTCTCCCCTGGAGCCGGGCCGGCGCCGGAGCAGCTCCTCAATCAGCCACAGTCATAAACAGACAACAAGTGTGCGGCATCGGGTAAATGGAGAGGAGGAAGGAGGAGGAGGAAGGAGACAGGGGGAAATGGCTTAAAATACCCCCGAGGGAGTGTGAAGCTCTGGGTCGTGAGGGCGACTGGAGAGTGGAGGCATCTGCTGGAATCCTCCCTGTTTCAGTCACAGGCTGAGGCGCATTAATATTGGACCGTGCTGCAGCTCGCCTGAACACAGGGAAGCAGCAACGGAGGCACGTCAGCGCCGCCACGGCCCGGTTTGAAGGTCAAACGGTTCGCGAGGAAACGGAAGCGGTTTCACGCGGCGCGGGACCGTTAAGACACAGGAAATATTAATATTCACGAATAATGAAGTGTGCTTTTAAAACCTATATTTTCACCTCCGCATCATCCTACTCACCCAGCTCCTTATCAACACACAGCAACCGTTCAAATGAACAGAGTCTGTAGAAGTCCAGCATCAAATTAAGAAGCTAATGGACGCAGTTAGCTGATTTTTTCCAAAACCTGAGCTCAAATAGGCAAATGTTGGACCTGGAAGTCCGGGGCTTCAGGCGGAAGCTGACGCTGCTCTATGTAAAGTGAAGGTTTGCACCGGATTGCATCAGTGTTTGAATTCCTCAAAAGGTAATCGCTCCGTTTCTGCTGCTTTCGCTTAATGGAGGTGTTCGGTTCTTCTGCCCAGTGTGTGCAGGTGAAGTTCTGTTTGTGTGTTCGCTCCCGCCGACCCGTGACCCCGTGTGGAGCCAGCGAGGCCATCGTTGACCCCCCCTGAAGACGCGCCAGCAGACGCCGTCTGGCTAATGGAGTCGTTTAGCGGCGGCGGAGCGTACGCGCCTGAGCCTCCACGCTGAGCCTCGCTGCAGACGACTATGGGCGAGCAGCATCAGCGCCTGTAATTACTTCAAGCGCCATTAGCGACGATAACGTCTGTGCTTAGTGGAAAAACAACAAAGTCCGGCGTGCTCGCTGCGAGCACCCATGCGTGAGCGACTCGGGCGGCGTGCGCCGGCACAAACGCTCCTCCTGCTCTCGATTAGCAAGTAATGAGCAGATCCGCGCTCGCCGGCGGAAGTAATGGCTTGTCACTACAGAGCATCTGCAGGCGGCCTGCTGGAAAGATGACCCAACCTCAGGCGTGAGCGTGAGTCGGGTGGGCCACTCCTTGGGTGAGGCCGCTCTGGGGTGAGGCTTCTTGGGTGAGGCCGCTTGTGGGGTGAGGCCGCTCTGGGGTGAGGCCACTTGTGGGGTGAGGTCTCTTGTGGGGTGAGGCCACTTGTGGGGTGAGGCCACTTGTGGGGTGAGGCCGCTCCTGGGGTGAGGCCACTTGTGGGGTGAGGCTTCTTGGGTGAGGCCGCTCCTGGGGTGAGGCCGCTCCTGGGGTGAGGCCACTTGTGGGGTGAGGCTTCTTGGGTGAGGCCACTTGTGGGGTGAGGCTTCTTGGGTGAGGCCGCTTGTGGGGTGAGGCCACTCTGTGTTGAGGCCACTCTGGGTTGAGGCCACTTGTGGGGTGAGGCCACTTGTGGGGTGAGGCCACTTGTGGGGTGAGGCCGCTCCTGGGGTGAGGCCACTTGTGGTGTGAGGCTTCTTGGGTGAGGCCGCTTGTGGGGTGAGGCCACTTGTGGGGTGAGGCCACTTGTGGTGTGAGGCTTCTTGGGTGAGGCCGCTTGTGGGGTGAGGCCACTTGTGGGGTGAGGCCACTTGTGGGGTGAGGCTTCTTGGGTGAGGCCGCTCCTGGGGTGAGGCCACTTGTGGGGTGAGGCTTCTTGGGTGAGGCCGCTCCTGGGGTGAGGCCACTTGTGGGGTGAGGCTTCTTGGGTGAGGCCACTTGTGGGGTGAGGCTTCTTGGGTGAGGCCGCTCCTGGGGTGAGGCCACTTGTGGGGTGAGGCCGCTCCTGCGGTGAGGCCACTTGTGGGGTGAGGCTTCTTGGGTGGGCCGCGTGTGGGGTGAGGCCACTCTGTGTTGAGGCCACTCTGGGTTGAGGCCACTTGTGGGGTGAGGTCACTTGTGGGGTGAGGCCGCTCCTGGGGTGAGGCCACTTGTGGGGTGAGGCTTCTTGGGTGAGGCCGCTTGTGGGGTGAGGCCACTGTGTGTTGAGGCTACTCTGGGTTGAGGTCACTTGTGGGGTGAGGCTTCTTGGGTGAGGCCACTTGTGGGGTGAGGCCACATGTGGGGTGAGGTCACTTGTGGGGTAAGGCCGCTCTGGGGTGAGGCCACTTGTGGGGTGAGGCCACATGTGGGGTGAGGCTTCTTGGGTGAGGCCGCTTGTGGGGTGAGGCTGCTCCTGGGATGAGGCTCCTGGGGTGAGGCCACTTGTGGGGTGAGGCTGTTCTGGGGTGAGGCCGCTCTGGGGTGAGGCCACTCTGTGTTGAGGCCACTCTGGGTTGAGGTCACTTGTGGGGTGAGGCTTCTTGGGTGAGGCCACTTGTGGGGTGAGGCCACATGTGGGGTGAGGTCACTTGTGGGGTAAGGCCGCTCTGGGGTGAGGCCACTTGTGGGGTGAGGCTTCTTGGGTGAGGCCACTTGTGGGGTGAGGCTTCTTGGGTGAGGCCGCTTGTGGGGTGAGGCTGCTCCTGGGATGAGGCTCCTGGGGTGAGGCCACTTGTGGGGTGAGGTCTCTTGTGGGGTGAGGCCACTTGTGGGGTGAGGCCACTTGTGGGGTGAGGCCGCTCCTGGGGTGAGGCCACTTGTGGGGTGAGGCTTCTTGGGTGGGCCGCTTGTGGGGTGAGGCCACTCTGTGTTGAGGCCACTCTGGGTTGAGGCCACTTGTGGGGTGAGGCCACTTGTGGGGTGAGGCCGCTCCTGGGGTGAGGCCACTTGTGGGGTGAGGCTTCTTGGGTGAGGCCGCTTGTGGGGTGAGGCTTCTTGGGTGGGCCGCTTGTGGGGTGAGGCCACTCTGTGTTGAGGCCACTTGTGGGGTGAGGCCACTTGTGGGGTGAGGCCGCTCCTGGGGTGAGGCCACTTGTGGGGTGAGGCTTCTTGGGTGAGGCCGCTTGTGGGGTGAGGCCACTCTGTGTTGAGGCCACTCTGGGTTGAGGTCACTTGTGGGGTAAGGCCACTTGTGGGGTGAGGCCGCTCCTGGGGTGAGGCCACTTGTGGGGTGAGGCTTCTTGGGTGAGGCCGCTTGTGGGGTGAGGCCACTCTGTGTTGAGGCCACTCTGGGTTGAGGTCACTTGTGGGGTAAGGCCACTTGTGGGGTGAGGCCGCTCTGGGGTGAGGCCACTTGTGGGGTGAGGCTTCTTGGGTGAGGCCGCTTGTGGGGTGAGGCTGCTCCTGGGATGAGGCTCCTGGGGTGAGGCCACTTGTGGGGTGAGGCCGTTCTGGGGTGAGGCTTCCGGGGCTAAAACACAAGTCTTCTATGCTACACAGAACATTACTCATCTGAACTCGCTGTCTCGATGGAGCCAGCTCCACTTCGTTCCCACCAGCGAGGTGGGGACGCCTTGTGCTTCTCAGGTACAGTATATACTTGCATATGAACGCTGTGTAATTGGTTATTTCCAGGGTAACGCGCTGGTTCTGGGGAAGGTGCGCTGATCCAATCAGCGCCACCGCCGCGCGATTCCGTTTCATGGGACGTAATGGAAAAACGCGGAACAAGCTCGGGACGCGCTAATTAGCAGTGACTTCAAATTTTAGGACCTCGACAGACGAGCGGGACGTTTGGACTTGGATATTATCATTACCAAGTGTTATAGTACATGCAAACGTTCAAAAACAAGCTCATCATCATTTGACATTACTACTGCACGTACAGTATTGACCGCTGTTAAAGCTCATCCCTGCTTTTGAATTATTATTAAATTGTCTCGCAATAACTCGTTTGTGTGTTTATCCCAAAGCGACGTTTTTGTGTTATAAGCGATGGCCTGTCAGACTCAGGAGTTTCCTAATGATTAGAAAGTCACTAGTCATTAGTTAGTAATTGCCTGCTTTTTGTTGTCTTATCGATGAAGCACTTTGATGCCAATTAATATGAACCGACCTTATAAATATTCATCCTTAAATGAATTTACTCTGAACAGTAACTAACAGCACTTTACCAGAAATGGGAAACAAATTGGTTCTGACTCTGACTGTTTCAACATGAGGCCTGCTCAGAAGCAGCCGGTAAAGGACGACCCGGTGCACGGAGCGTTAAATGGACGTGCCGCGTGGAGAACAGGACCGCGCTGGCTGCGCAGCCGTGCTAATTGCTGCATTAATGTGCGTTCGAGGGCCTCTCTGGTCGAGTGCTGGCTTTCAGGTTGAAGCACTGCAACGGGAAGAAGCGGCTGCACACCGTTCAGCTCAGTCTGGCCCGTTTTTAAAGAGATCAATCGAGTTCAGCCCAAATCCAAGGGCTGTGATTGCACGTGTTCAATAATCAGTTTGGCACATCTGTATTCACAGCAAACGCGCTTTATTATGTCCTTGGCAAAGACCCACTGTTTTGTTTCTATTAGAGCTTTTAATGACTTCACATCGAAATGCAGATGATCAGACATACAGTATATTTGAGCATCACAGTGAAGTAATTAGGTGCATGTTGCAAACAAACATCACACGTCTCAGCGCCGAGGTTCTGACCTTAGTTCATGCCCGAGTGCATTAGTGGTGTGTGTGTGTGTGTGTGTGTGTGTGAAGGGGTGCACGGGTGGGAGATAAGAGGCTGCTAGTGGCTCCTGACTGAGAAGATGGACTGTTATGGCCTCATTGATCTAGCTCTCTCGCAGGGGAGCACATTCCAATCAATACAAATAGAAGTGGGCAACAGAACGGCAGCTTTCTCGGGACCGCCGCCCCTGCAGTATGCGCTCGCTCCGTCCTCCATCTCCTCATTGCTCCTCAAGCCGCCCACCGAATCAGCAGACACTTTCTGCTTTTGCCGTCATCATTGGTGTCGTGCAACTATTACCCAAACCTCCTATTGCACTTGGTGCCCCGGTTGGAGGAACGGACCGAGCTGGGTGAGAAATAAAGGTCCAGAGAGGCTCACGAGGGAGGATGGGAGCGATGTTTACGTGAGGGAGACAGAGGACATGTTGATGTGAGTGTTAAAGTGAACTGTGCGTGTGAAGGTGAGAGAGGCGAAGGGTGTGAATGAGAGTCCGAGGAACACGACAACAGCCGTCGCCTCCGGTTAGGAGGCCTTTTCCGTGGGCGCCGGTGAATTGAGGACAGCTGCCTTTTCGCGAGCGCGAGTCAGAGGGTGTTTCATCTCACCTCGCGTCTCAGGTGGGATGTGGGAATGAGATAGCGGCTCTCCACGGGCTGCAGACAAGCAGATGGAGAATAAATCAATAAGGAAGGCGCAAGAAATGAGAAGAGAAGAGGGGAGGGGGGGAAATAAAAAAAGGACGCAGGCAAAACAATTTGAGTTGCTCCCGTGGAGACGAGGCTGGAGGATCCCTGGCGTCTTCGCCGTCGTACGGGTCCTTAGAGAGAGAGTGCGGCGCCACCGTTTGGAGGACGTCCTGTCATTACTACTCAGCGTGCGCTAATAGCGGCAGGTTAGCGCAGTCACACTTTGGGGGCGAGAAGTGGTCGCAGGACGTAACATTTAAATCTCGGTGGCTCAAGAGAACGCGGGCGGCAGCGGTGACCTTTACAGGGACGTCTCCTGAACCCGCCTCGGTTTGACCTTATGACCTTTGCAGACTAATATGAACCAAGTGGTTGATGCTAACAGACTGATGCACTGTATCCGAGTTACCTGTATAATAAAGATTGTGTGGGTTTGGAAGCGAACCCGTTTCCACAGAAAAAATACTGGTTCCAAAAGATGCGAAATAGCTTTTGTATCACCCACGCTTAACAATATCAACAGGTGTTGAGTTTGGCCTGTGAAGTCATTTGTGTCCGACCGGGAGGGCCGGGGGTGACGCCATACGTCTGCACGGTCCGGCTGCTCTGCTGCCTTCATGCCGTCAAGAGGTGAACAATTTACAACACGCCTTCCTGACAGCTCTGCATTGGACCATTCCGGCCCCGCATCCGATTCGCCCGGCTCCACCGCGCAACGCGTCTGCGCTTCGGAATTAAAATGATTAGTTACCGCTCTCTGATTTCCATACTCGTTTTGCTCCCTGACACTTCGCATTTGCCTCCTGGTATCAAAAAAGAAACAAGATCCAGTCTGTGAGCAGAATGAGCTCAGCTTGAAATACCACTCCATCTCAGCAGAGACCTTTGATGTCTGATGTTCTTTAATGAAACATCTCGCTCACATCAGAGCGCCCTATTAAATTCCACTCATACAGGGAGACAGAGGGAGAGAAAGGGTGAGATGGAGAAAGCCGGCGCAGGGGAGAGCTGACCTTTGTGTGCATGCGTGGGAGTGTGTGTGTGTGTGTGTGTGTGTGTGTGTGTGTGAGTGAGAGAGACAAGAAAGCAGTGAAACCAGAACTTTATTAAGAATGTTCATCAAATAGATCGTATATCTACTCATATCACAGTTTGACGGGTTTACTCCAACACAAATGACACAAAATAGGAGGAAGGAAATAAACAATGTATGTGATGCCAAGTTATCCACATTTGGTCGACTTTCCCTGAAGCAGTGTTTTCTAGCCTTTTGCAGCATTTATGATATGAGCCAACTATTACTAAACTGCTAAAATGATCCTCACATCCACCGATTCCACATCCGAGTGTGTGCGGACTCGAAAGCTGACTTCACACTGTCAATTGCAGAACATCACACATCGTGAGGTGACGGAAATGAGCGGTGAAGGTGAAACGCTATCGGAATCCGGAGTCGGCATTAAGGAAGCGGATGAGGATTCAAAGAGAGGAGGTGGCTTTGATGGAGTTACAAGTCAGGGAGGGAGTGTGTGACAGTGATACACACAACAGACAGGCAGTGTGTGTGTGTGTGTGTGCGTGCTCCTCCATAAGTGTTTGACATAGTGCTGGCTGCAGTTGGAGAGCATCTGCACAATAGTGGTCCTGAGACCAATTGTGATGTAGCAAACTCATCAGATTGGCGCACAAACACAGACACGCACACACCTGGACGCTGCACGCCTCTGCAGAGACTGTGAAAGCTCACCCTAATGCCGTATTATGTAGTGTACGCAGCGTAACGCAGCGGCAGCAGAAATCAAAGCTGCCGCCTCGCGCCTCCGCTGACCTTTCTCCGGCAGCATCAGGACCAGCCTGACCCACTCCAAGAAGCTAAACGGGGCTAATTTGGGAAGCAGGCAACATATTATCTCTTATAATAACAATGCATAATTCCCGGCTAATCCCAGGTGAGGGCTGAACTGTCTGTAGTCTTCTGGCTGGAGAGGAGCCGAGCTCAGAGCCACAGGTGCAGCGCAGCAGTGCTGAGACACAGCAAATCACTTAGCAACCACTTTGCCTTATTACGCACAAGCCACCAGGGTCCTGTTAGTGTATTAGCAGGGTATTCCACTCTTTTCATTAGTGCCCCTGGCTGGTATCTGCTTTCACCTGGGTCACAGATAATATGATTTTTTTTGCCCAAAAAGGAAGATCAGATTGCATGGGAGGCTTTATTTTGGGAGCAGAGCTGACATTTCTTTGAGTCTGGCTCCTCTTCATCCTCGCTATGAAGCTTTATCTTCCTCGGCTGTCTCCCCTTCGCCGTTCAGGGAGGAATCCTATTTGAGTTCTCCTTCGTGGCAGCGAGCAGACCTGCTGCTGGATGCTGCAGCCGAGTCCGGCTCGGTGCAGTTCAGCCCCGTTTCATCTGGCTGCGTGAATACCTGGGCGGCTTAAAATCCTCCGAGCCCTAACTTCATTTCCCAAAAACACACACAAACACACACACCCAAGAAATCAGTGTATAGGACCAGCAGCTGTAGGAGCTCAGCTCACTTCGTAGAGCTGAGACAGTTTTGCACCTTAACGGCCTCGGTGTCTGAAGAGATAAGTGTTCAGTCACCAGATGTAGCATCCCCACAAGTCTCCATCCATTTCTTCTTTATGGCTGGTGGCGGCAGGTTGGCTCCACCACTCCTTGTGCATAGCAAACATCTGTGCCACACACTCCAGATACCGTCACCTGAGACTGTTGTGATTAAAAGCCTCGCCAAATGCATCCTGCTTGTTTTGCCTTGCGGCAGCTCTTGTCCTGTCCCGCTCTCAGGCCGCTGGCTGCTGCGTGCCTGGCTCAAGGGCCCACGGGCTGCTGGGGTCTTCAAACGTGAAGCGCTGCGGCTCCTCGATGCCACGAGCAAACAGCCGGATCAGCCGGCTCTGGACGCTGCGGGGGGGGGGGGGGGGGGGGTGCACAGACACACAAAACACACGTTTAGCCCCAATAAGAAAGCATCAGCGATGACTGACCTCGGTTCAACGTCTCTAAAATAATGATCATAAATGATAAAGACCATTGATAATATACTGATGCATATGGTACAAGCTAAAAGTAGTGAGTGAGTTCAGAGGAACACCTGTTGTTTACTTGCAGGCTCAGGTAGCAGTTAAATATAATAAAATACATCGGTAAGTTCTCATTTTCAACCCAGTGTGAAGGGCCCTATTTCCACATGCAATACATGTAATAAGTTTGGTCCAATCACTGTGGACGCTCGACTCTCACTCTGCTCGCGTTCCTTCTCTCCCGTTCTACCTGGGCTATTACCGTTAATTATCCGAGCAGCGCTGTGGCCGGCGCGCTCCAAGAACGATTAGCGGCGAGGGGAAGAGGCAATAAAAGCGCAGACTTCTGCTTTAATTAAAGGGGAGTAGCCTTTTAACACGGGGAGGGCCGTTAAATTAGCAGCATTACAGCGCCATGCATCATTGGCAAAGTACAATGGAGCATGAAATAAATGATGCGTCAAGCCGCGCCGCGCCGTACAGAGATCTGATGGTGGGGGGAGGCTCAGTGTGGACAGGGCCGGGGTAATGGCGTAACGGGGTGGAGGGGGGGGGGCTGCAGAGGTGCTGAGATTGTCCAGCGGGGAGCAGTGAAAGCGTCTCCTGATCAGACTCCAGCAGCACTAACAGCTCTGTCTAGCCAGGCTCTGCCTCCGCGCGGACCGCTGCTCTATGTTCTGCTTTTATCACCGACTTCACTGGTTGTGAAGCCTCGAGTTCCTGCTGAAAACCCTGCAGTCACATGGAGGTTAGTGAAGCCTGGGCCACAGAACAGGAGGAATTCCTGCGCCTCATAACAGTTTTAGGTCCGTTTAGTCAATTCAAGTCTTTGTTGTGGCAGTGATGCAGTAGAAATGAGCTCTGCCTGTATTCTAATATTTCTTCCCTCGTGGATTATGACTTCTCTAACACGTGAAGTGATTCAGAGCCGTTCGCCGGCCTCCTACTGGAGCCCGTCTGTCTTCATCCACACCGAAACTGAACTTTTCGTCGTGTGCTTCATAAAATGGGAAAATGATTGAACTGTGGCCGTCTTCAGCGCAGCAAAATGATTGTTTCAGTTTCAGCCGGTTAAAAAGCCATAAACACGGGCAAACATTTATCACTAAACTTTGGTTCTTTTTTTGTAGCACAGGCTGCACAGTTCCTGGGTTTGTGTCGTTTTCTGCTGAGTGACCCGGTGGCGGCGTACCTGACCCGGTGGCGGCCTACCTGACCCGGTGGCGGCGTACCTGACCCGGTGGCGGCCTACCTGACCCGGTGGCAGCGTACCTGACCCGGTGGCGGCCTACCTGACCCGGTGGCAGCGTACCTGACCCGGTGGCGGCGTACCTGACCCGGTGGCGGCGTACCTGACCCGGTGGCGGCGTACCTGACTTGGATGGCGGCGTGAGGCAGGATCTCCCCGTCGCAGTTCCAGCTGCTGTGGGCGGCGCCGTAGCCGCAGGTGGTCTGGGCCGAGCACATGGTCCCGAACCGCGTCTTCTTGGGCGCCTCGCTCAGGTCTTCCAGGGAGACGGGCTCCTGGTGCCGCGGCTGGAAGCGGAAGCCCCTCACCCGGTGGACCTCCACGAATGCGTGGTCGAACTGGGGGAGGGAGGCGGAGGTGGGTGAGCGAGCGAGGAGGGGAGGAGGTGAACAGATGGGTTTCAAGTTCCCTCAAATTCTGCATGTGTTTCCTTCCATTTGCATCGTCACTGTCGCGATCAAGGTCACCAGCTGGTAACGGCACACTGTTTAATGCATAATCTCCTATTTTATCCACAAATTATCACCACAAACAGCAGCGAAATGTTCCTATCGGAATTAACTCTGTTGTTTTTTCTATATAGCGCCCTGCTGACTTTATAATGAACAGTGAAACTACATAAAGTAGAAAACAGCAAACCGTAGATCAAACACAAACAGGCCGACGGGAGAGACAAGGTCAGATAAAGTGGAGGTGTGTAAAAACTATGTAAACACCAAAGGCGTGCGGAGGAGAGGAAGAAACGGAGAGATGAAAGGAGACGATTTCGTCACAACTCCCTTTCATGTGGCTCGGTGCGGCAGGAGGGTCCGGCCGTGTCCGGCGCTATTGTCTGCAGCTTCACGGGGGGCTGCTTCGCCTCCCCTCTTCTCCCCCCGCCTCCCCTCTCCCATCCGTGCCCTCTGTCGTCCCCCAAAAAGCAGAGTGACAGCCATTTATTTCACATCAGAGCCGCTTTATGACTGCCGCCGTTTTGCATTCATGCCGGACGCTCTGCCTAAAAGGCTTTCTGACAAGGCCATGAATACGCTTAGTGGCTTCTCACTCCTTGTTTCTGTCTGCTTGGCTGGACAGTGATGCTGATATTAAGTGAACCCTGCTGCAGAGTCCCCCTTGCTCTGCTCGTACCACAACTTGTCTACCAACGTGTTGCAAGCTGAGCAGCCTGAAGCTAGAACGCACCACATACCGGGCTACTGCCAGCGTCGCATTAGGGGCGCAGTTAGCGTGGCTGCTCTGACAACGCTGAGGAAAATATGGGCTTCTATCCGCTCCCACTGCAGACGTACGTCTTCAAGCCACACTTCTTGGAGCTGTGTGCGAAGTTAGTCAGAATGATGCTGATACGCAGCAATAATCATTACTGTGTTTGCATAGTTGGAGCCAAAGCCACACAGCAGAAACCAGTAGAATAAAGTCCAACAGTAGTAAAGGATGCGTTTGCTAGTGGAAGTACGGAACGGCTGATGGACTGTGGCTACCCATGGATCCCAGATTCCAGGGTTCCAACTGTGTCTTAGATAGATACAGTAACTGCTTTCCCACCACTCTCAATATTGGATTTGAGGATGTTGAGAAAATCCTCTGTAATAAAATCATTTTTAAGGACTCTCTGCAGCAGCACCACCAGGGAACGGGTACTATAGCTTAATCACTCCTATGTATATTGGTAATTTCATTCAGTCATGTGGATGGCACCACATTTCACCGCGACTGGAGCAATCTGGGGACATGTTTAATGTCACACAGAGTAGCAAAATCTTCCCTCTGGCGGCTGAGGATCAGCGTAATAACTTTCTCTTGGCTTTGCCTCGGCAGCTGCAGAATCCTACACGTTCGAAGCTGTGATTGCATAATAGCCCAGTCTATTCAGACATCATTACAAAGAAGACGCATAGACGTCAAAATATTGATCTGGGAGAGTAAAACACGGCTCGGGATGCTTGCGCTCGCTCAAAACACACTCCGCAATTTCACACTTCTACCAGGGCGGCAGCTGTAGATGGAATTGCATTTGAGATGCTTCTAAATGGGATAAACGTCCCGAGGTTCTTCCTGAGGTAATAATTACAAATCACCAGACTTCTCCTGGCAATGCTCGTGTTATCCTGCGAGGACATTAGCCTGGTATCAGCCTGTTCTCCCATACAGCGCATCCCTGATGCAGCGATTACCGCTGCCTCGCCGGACCGGGATGGAGGTTATTTATGATATGTGGGAAGGCACGGGGGCTAAAGCGTTTGAACTGAAGTGAACCACAGTTGAGAAATTAGACCGCGTCAGCAAACGGAGGTGCTAGCGCAGCAAGCGGACAAACTCCTGCCTTCTGCTCGCCCGTGTACACACTTCACACAATTCATCTGTCCACAGATTGGGGAAACTCCTGATGCTGAGCACTAAATTCTGCTGCAAAGTGACTGACAGCAAGCGTTGAAGTGAGGATCAATTTAGAGCTCCTAAAGCTGAATCCAAACCAAACCTGAAATGTTCCCTCTTTCCGATTCCACCGCTCATTTAGGCAGATGACGCCTGCTTCCGTCTCACCTGGTCTCCTTTGTTGGTGTGGCGAAGCAGGTGTCTGAAGAAGCCCAGGCGGGAACACTTCCTAACGAGGATGAGGTCGGCGGTGCCGTCGGCGAGGTGAGCGGAGGGCGACAGGCCTTTGGGACTGCGTGGGCATGCGCAGCTCATGCATGCTGCATTAATGGCGATGAACTTCCCACGGATCACGCTCCAACCACCGCTGCCGCCTGGAACACGGATGCATTGCGTTATATTCCTGCAACGGTTTCGAGTTTACTTACATATCTCCTCCATCTGGCACATTTAAAAGTAGGCCATAAGCTACAGTGCACATATTCTTTACGTGGAGCCTTAAGCTACTTACTCATATAAGTTAGATAAGAGATCGGCATAAGCTCCAAAATCCTGACTCCGGCTCTGGTTTGTGCTGATGCTAGACTGAAACAAATAATCTGTGCCCCATCAAAAATTTGGTTTTGAAATTACACTGTGCATTTTGCAAGCGCTTTATGGGTCCTTAGGTTGCGTTCCAAGCTCGTCACGCAGCGGCGGTGATGCTGATGAGGGGTCCATTAAGATCCAGATGTCTTGGCAGGGATCCTCCGCGCAGCTCTACTCTAATGATTGCGCCAAAATCGACATTTGATGCTAAACTAATGCACCAAAGTGTGATAACCTCTGCTTTAAAATGCAATTAGGCTTGTCCAAGGAACGGCTTACGCTTTTCAAACAGGAAGACATACTCTATAGAAAGCAGCTAGACTGGATTGAAATGAACTTCTCTCGTCATGATTAAATGCACTCGCTGCCCCCAGAATCTAAAATGACAGCTGCGATGGCTGCACTTCACAAATCCCAGCGCCGCTCCTCAGAGATTAGTTACTGTTTACAAGCGATGGCGCGTCGAAAGACACGGTGGCATCACCCACAGGACTGCGCAGGGTGACAGCCACCGGAGAAAGCCGCACAAAGTGATCACAGGCGTCCAAATTAGCGTCAGACTGTTTTACGAGCACCTCAGAGGGAGCGATTGTGTGATCTCGGGAAGCAAAACGATTCATTACCTTTCCCCTTCGTTCTGCAAAACAAACGTACAGAGGTGATAACGCGAGCCGCTGATAACAAGCCCGCTGAGGCTGCAAGAAAACAACAATATTCTAATTTAAAAGCAGTAATTAAAGCTAAATTTAATGGGGGGAAATCAAAAAACAACAGTAAAAAAACTGTGGACTGCAGGCTCTGCATTAGGAGACTGTTTCCAAATGAGTATTTGCTTTCGGAGGAGAGGCTGGCTCATTTGCAGAGAGAGGGAGTGCGTCGTGCCTCATTGATTCAGCAGTTGTTTGAGATTTCCCTCGCCAGTAAAGGAGGGAAAACAAAAATCACAGAACAAACGGTAGCACTGGCGTGAGGCAAACCCCCTGTCAGAGCCGCTGGGGCCAGACGTCGTCCTGATTAGTGGGAGTCTGTCACACATCGCACGCAAGCAGGTCACACCGGCTGTCACATGTACACACGCACTCCGTAGGATCCGCAAAGCCTCGAACTTAACATTGCGACACTAATTAGAAGGGGAAACACACACACACACACACACACACACACACACACACACACACACACACACACACACACACACACACACACACACACACACACACACACACACACACACACACACACACACACACAGGAAGCGGGTGTTTGTCTGGCTCCTGGGTCTGTGGGTCGAGAGGACGGCAGATAATGAAGGTGGTGTTGCGTGCGCCCGGGGACCAGGAGGTGACGTGTTCCCACTCGAGGCGGAGAGGGCGGACACACCGCGGCCCAGTTGGCAAACATGGAATCTCATCCATCAGCCGCAAAGGTGGATGCTGCAGATTTGGAAATCAATAGGCAAAAAAAGGCTCCGGCGGAGCGCGACGGGGGGGCGGGGCCACGCTGTGTCACTAAAAATCGGTTTATTTTCTCATCAATACCTCATCAAGAATCTCATCAGAAATGTCGCCATGCTGCGGGAGAGGAGCTAAAATGGAGATAAAGCGAAATATTAGAGGGCGAAGATGATGTTACGTACACTCAGTCCACCTCTGGTACTTAATCACCCCTGGTACCTAATCTACCCCGAAAGAGAGCGAAACATGCTAATCTCCTCTGATTTGTTTGTGCGCCGCTTCGTGGGATTGTTTCGTCTCCCTTTTGTTTTTCTTTCTGCCGAACCGCCGCGTTAGAAATGCTCATTTTTACACATCTAGAGAGGGGCTTCGGAATATTCAAACAAGAAGATAACGAAGTAGAGAGCTGAGAGATGGGCTTCGGCTCTCATGAATCTGATGCATTTCAAACGGGGAAGCCGTGCTCGTACCTTCATTGAACTTCTCCTTCTCCTCTGACATGTCCCACTCGCTGTCCTTTGATGAGGGCTTGTGCTGACACACATGGCACCTGGAACAGTGTGACTTCAGTAAACAGTCAGGTTTGCAGTGACACAGTTAATGCTTGTATACTGTATATACAATATATGAGGCTACACAGTCACTTTTTAGAGTAAGTTGCCAGATAGGATTTTTTTAACTGGCAACACCCAGCATCCTGAAAACCAAAGCACTGTTTTTGTTTTGGATAGAACTAAATCAGTCCTCAGTCCACAATAAATCAGATAAGCTTCCTGATAATGTAAACTATCCCATTTAAGCTCTGGCAGGTGCGGCGCCACTATTGAAGTACATCAGATAAGTTAGCAGATTGTTAAAGAGTGCTGGAAAGGAAATGGATGTCTGGGTGGCTTTATTTACCCAGATCGACACCGCAGCTTGTCCCTGGGGTTCCCTATGGTGTCCTCGGCGGGTAGGAAGGAGACAGAACCTTCATAGTAGTTGTGGCTCAGAAATGTCTTTACCCCTGCGACAAAAACACAGAGTGGGTCGAAGAAGGCGTCCGTGCAGTGGGTTTTATTTGCTGTGCTTAATTTTACTTTAATTATAGCTGACAAGACAATTAGGAGTAAGAGTGTGCTGCATAACCAACTGGACCTTTCTTTCTTTCTTTTAGAGGCTGCTGTAGGTTTGATTAGATCAAAAAAAAATACAGCAGCACAGTTTCAGAGTTGCATTATTTACTATAGGGCAGATGACACATTGTATTATAAACTTTTGTTGAGATGTTTTGCTGCAACACCATAGCAAAATGTTAGTGTGGTGTGAGTGTTTTAATCAGGAGGCGTTCAAGTTCACTGGGAATTTCTGGCTTCCAATCACAAGAACGGTTGGAAAACACCTCTAAATAAGTACTGCTATATACACGTTATATTATATATATATTTATTAGAGTACACAGCTAATGCTGGCATGCAAACAAAGCAAAGTGAGACGATAAACATGGTTAATGTCACCTTAGCAACGACATGTTTACATTAGCAATAAAGTCAAAGCACTGCTCACAGAATTGATAGCATGTGTACATAATCAGTCCTCTGTTCCATCTTTGCCAGCTGCTACATCTGCCTATACGTTCCTGTAGGATGAGACATTCAGGTGTAGACAATATGTGTAATCGTCTAATTGTTACTGCAGACAATATTATTCGTAAAGCACGAGCTCCACACACACACAAATTGATTTTCTTATGCAGGCTTTGACAAACGAGGCTCTAGCTTCTGGTTTTATTCCTCCTCTGTGTAATTTCCCCTAAACTGATAACTTCCACGACAGAGGGGATGCCTTTGTTCGAATTGTATAATAGGTGCGAGTATTTATGTGGAGAAGCGATCCTGGGGCCGTTAGTGAGACTGATGTGGAGCCCAATAGCGAGACACAGCAATGACAAGTGTTTGCGCTGAATCCATGAACCTGGGGCCGTGTGTTGGCTCTTTAATCCTCCAAATCCTGGACCCAGAGCCAGACCGGCGATAAACCCAATATTTAAATAACCTGTGTGAGGTCAGTAAGCCGCGTGTCCGGGGAGTCACGGGTTAAACACGCAGGCTTAGCTCCGAGACCCGCTCGGCTTTAGAAAATGATAGGCTTCATACCTGACAGGTCATATCTGGCAGGACCCAGCCATCGCTTCCTTTCGCTGTCTGTCAGTACATCCCCATAGAAACCGTAGCCAAGCAACGAGACGGAGTATCTGAGGAAGATGTCGCTGTGATGAACGGAGCACACGTCCATTGGCTGGGAGTCACCTGTTAACACACAGACACCGTGGCAGAAAAGGCAACGCGTGAACTTGAACCTCACCACACACACACTGTACAGCAAGAGAGGTTTGCTACTTACCAACAATAATGTGTAGAGCAGAAGTAACAGGGTCATTGGTTCCAATTGTGGCAAAGCAGATGCAGTCAGTGGATCCTGTGGGACACAGAGGGGAGAATTTAAAACTTTGCTGGACAGTTCAGGTTTGTAGGCGGTCCGTCTAGTTTCACTTGTCTTTCCCGTAAGTTAATTATAACACGTACAGTCATTATTCTGAGGGCTTGTTTGCCGGTATGGCTGGTTGACCCATCCCAGCACTGTTGCAAGGGTAGGTCAACAATAAGTCTGTCAGAGTCGTGATGTACACAGTAGCATTTATATTAGTTTGAGATCCTGATTATTCAGATGCAAGATAAATGAAATGAAACGCGTCAGGAAAGGTTGAAGCTCCAGAGTTACTCGTCTTTAAAAGCTCCAATCAGCTGAATGACTATCAGTTTCAGTGGGAGTTAAATTATTGGGCAGCTCTGAGCCGGGGGCTATCAACGGATCTCCTCAGCCAATAAGTGAAGGATAAGAGGCATCCTCCTCCTCGGAGAGGAACGCCGAATTTGACAGTAAATCTTTCAACTCCAGAGGTAATAAGGAGCCCCCTCTTTTTTCCCCGCACCACGTGCTGTAATTTCAGACCTATCTGCCCTACTTTGATCATCTTCAAGTGGCGAAATGAACACACCGCCACAGATAAAAGACAGAGTGGAGGAGGGAGGAGGGTGAAATCTAACTAGTGATGTTTTGAGCTGACTCACAGGAGCGTGACAGAGGAGATCGGGCCTGTCATTCAGCGGCGGCGGACACACAGATGAGTATGAAGATGAGCTCCTGCTCTCGCGTTCACCGCCTTTCTATGAATATCACTTATCTGGCCTTTGCCTCCTCTCCTCCGAGCCTCATAATCACATCCGAACACATTCCAATTGCTCCTGACAGCGCAGCGCTGCCTGCTATTTTGCCGAGTGTGAAAGTGGTGACATATGACAGTTGACTTTTCTGAAGCTACCCAGTAAAAGCCAGGCGACTTTGAATGAATTTAAGTGACACGCTGATATTCAATGATGCTTCGTTCTCAGATGCTCAGTGTTTTATTCCCCCCTAAGTCACTTAACTGCAGGGGCCTGTTGGCATATTCAGCATAAAGCATAAACTGTCACACGGCCTCCCCTTCAGCGGAAGCAGCTGCTGCTTTAATCTATCTGCAGAACTGTCTGACTAGAAGCTCAACCCGGCTGAGGCCATCTTTATCTCAGGCACAACAATGGAGGCTAGACGTTAGCGCCGTCTCCAGACGATTAAACCATTAGATAGATGTTGTGCCGGCTGCACTGCGACAGCAGGGGGACGTCAGGATCGCATCTCGAACCCTGACCTTAGAATGGGTGAAATCTGAATAATCCAATTTAAACGTGTTGTAGTAAACTGACGTTACGTCTGACACAGAGAATGTAAAAACGCTCTCGAACATGTTCAGGACTCATAATTTGAAACCTTCCACAAAGGCCTTTGACACTTGACTAAGACGTTTCCCCGACTTTGACAGTTTATGGCTGCACAGCAAAACGTGTCTGTAGTTAAATCTTGATGCCTGCTATTGTTGCCTTTTAACAAAACTGTGCGCGCCAAGGTGTTACAGACACTTGACATTATTACCACGACTTAACACAATGCACAGTCTTTGTTTTAATACATGAGTACATCTGCTGATACACTGAGAATGTGGGTAACAACCCATGCTTGTATTTGGGTCTGGCCTAGAATAAGGGGCTGGTGGTGCTTTAGACCATCAGCATATATTTCATTCCGTAACTGAGAGGTGCGATGAAAGTGTATTTAAGCTTTGTATTTTAAAGAAAGCAAGGACTTACTCATATATGATGCTTAAATGTCCTGACCTGTGTTTTCACAGTATAAACATTCCACGTTGCAACATGTCTAATGACAATTCTAATTGAGCTCGAATGATTTCCTGCATCAGCAGCTGATCTTTCAGCCCCTCTGCTATTGCCGCCACACTGAGCCCCACGCAGCCTCACACTGGTCTTCAATGCGCTGGATGTCAGTCCGTGTGAAAATTACTGTGATTTTAAAAATGTCACCCAGCACGTTTCCATTTACAGCACTTGGAATGATTGACCCTGTACAGGGCCTTGGTTGGACCGGGGAGACTCTCTTAAATGGGCTTTTGACAACTGGAAGAAGAAGAAAAAAAAGAGCTGGGGCGAACTCAATGCATTCGGCAGTGAGTTATGCGACATATGTAATTGGGGGGGAAACGACAGTAATGGTGAAAGTGGAAGAAGAATTTTTTCCCATTTGAGAAAAGTTAATGTCATGTTCTTAAGGTAAATTATAATGTGTCATACAAGCATTATGGTACATTCACGCCGCAAAGGCTGCTGTTAGAGAGAGGCTATGTCTAAATTTAACACTATGAAGAATTGTAAAAAATATATATCTTTAATTCGAGATGTCACTGTTATGTTTAGCCTTTTAACTGTGCAGTTTATGTGCAACCCATGATTTACAGTAGCATTTACAAATATGCAAAACACACATTCCAAACCCTGGCAATGTATTGAACATCATGACGAAAGCCCACCTGCGGGAATGATCCCTATGTGTAAAGAACACGGCACCAGCTGAGCGTCTGGTTGATTCTGGTCCACGCCGTGGTCACTTTGGGTCCTGGCGACCAAGCCGTGCAAGACCTCGCTGAACATGCCGTCTCCACCCACGCACACCACCCTGGACAGACGAGAGCCGCGTTAATCGCAATCACACAATGTTACAAATGCAAATCTCACGTCCAGATGCACACAATGACTTCAGTCCAAAGCACCGTACGTGTGTTTGCTGTAAAGCCCGGGGTCTCTGATGAATATAAGCTGCAGTACATAGCCAGAAGTCTTGAGCGTAACATAACTAGGCAGCAGATCTAGCTGTGAAAGCCTTCAATAAATAAAACTATCACGCTGTGCCACCCGGCATTACAGCTCTTTAGGTTCATCTCAAAAACCTTACAGAAATGGACATATAAATTATATGAACTGCAGAGTGGGAGCATAATGGACTCTAACCTCGCTCTGCTGTACCAAATATCTGATGAATAGGAGCTGGAGTCGATGGAGCACTGGGCATGAAAAACCTTTCAAGTTATTGATGCCCTTTATCCTGCACTAGGAGCTGCTTTTTACCCTCAAACACTGCCCCTCCTCGCAGAGCCGAGCTCCAGCGTCATGTACAATTTTTATTGAAAACATAAACATGACTTATGTCAAGGATTTGTAGATTTAGAACTGTTGTACGGCTTCTATTAGCGATTCTACAGAACAGAATCAGCTACAGTGCATGAGACAATGTGGGAATTCTGTTTCATCTGTCTGCAGATTTCAGTTTCATTACTTTTACATCTGTGCTGCTGCCTTTGATACAGTTTTACATTTGGTTTCAGCAGGACATCTTAAGCACTGGGGACACACACATTACATTTTCAGGTCATTGCTATCACTCAGAAGTCACTTTGTCACACATTGTGTTCATGTCGAACAAATAATTTACCCGTGACCTTTTTTTTTTTAAACATAAATGCCCCTGAATTTGCTGCATTGTTGAAATACATACATGTAAGCGAGAGAGATGGCGCATGCCTGCGTAGCATTATCATGGATGCATGGAGGTGATGATCTGGAGCTCTGGCAATGGGAGGGTGGGTAATCTGCATTGTGTGCAATGCAATGCAAGCAGCGTGGACACCGCTCCGTGCCTCCTCTGAGCAGGAAGTGATAGGGGATTACTTCATTCTGCAGCTATAAGCGCACGCACTGCTCCAGATTAGCACAAATGATCTAGAGAAGACGGCTGGCTCAGCCACCGTCGAGCTGGTCAAAGCGTTTGGGAACACCGTCCAAACAGCGCTGCCACTTTTGGCAGCTCTACAGCATATTGTTTGCTTGCACATTTCATAGTGGATTTAATGATAACAATGACTTGCTGAGTTCCGCAGAAAGAAGCTTGCGTGCAGAACTGGTACTGTAGGTTTTGAGCTGCCAGATAATATTAGTAAAGCCGTGCATTAATTCAAATCTGTCCTAAAATGATTTAGTTTTTTAATGTGTCTGTGCTGGAACTTTAACTCCTCTTTAATTTTAATTGTGTGCGTTTTAATTGTGTGCTCTACAGATTGTTTGGTTTAAAATATTCAGAAATCCCCATGCACACCAGAAAACTTATCCTTATCCTACATAGAATGTCACAGATAATTAGAGTGATGGGTTGATAAGTGTAAGAAACACAGGTGGCTTTGAGGTATTACACTCTGACACAACACAGATTACAGCGCAACAGGGCCTCGTGCAAACTTCTGGAATGCGCTACAGCGTTCGCAGCTCCGTGCAGAGTCTCTCGGTAGGTTTCATTACAGTACGAACAAACAAGAGTCAACATCGTGTCACAGTCGAGAAGCGAATGTTGAAAGCCTTGAAGCAGCAGGTAGCGCGCCTAAGTACTCACCCGTCATATTTATCTAAATTAGCCTCTGTCTTCAAGTGGTCCCTGGCATGATTGGCATACTCGGTCACTATGGAAACAAATCGAATGGCAAGTATTAGTACATGCTCGGTAAATGGGAATGCACAGGGTCTGTGGCTCGACTAGTACAACAGGGTGTTATTATGGTGCGTTTTAAAATACAAGACAGGGGGAGCTAAGGCACTTTTAGAACCTGTCATAAGGCTCAATGCTCAGAAAAAGCAGAGTCACAGTGAGATAAAGGAATCCAATTCAGCTCTTGTATATGAGCTTCCAAAATGAGCTCTGGGCCCACATAAACAATACTTCAACAGTAAATTGTATTGAATAGTGCTCACTCTGATGGACCATCAATACCCCAGACTATGTGTAGCTGGAGCAAACACTTATTGAATAATAGATGTGTTTGGATACCCAAGCTTATCAACTATCACAGCTTCCATTAAGGCTGTGCTGTGATTGATGGGGCTATAAGCCAAATCATACCCTCGCAAGCCTCTTCAGTCCCTGCAAGAGGCCACGGTGGCAGCAGAGATCTATATGGTAGCCGTCGAGGCTCATTTTTTATTTAAATGCTGAGGGACGTTACCCACCAATCACGTCAGCTGAGATGCCAGCGTGGCGAAACAGTGGAGCCACCTTCTGCTCGTAAATACGCTTGCCGCGCCGCTTCCCCCCGTAGGGATTGATGTAGACCAGAAGGCTCTTCGGTCGGTTGGCTGCAAAGTGAAGGAGGGCCATGAGATAGTCATTAAAAAGGTGCAGTGTTTACCTACTTTCAACAAATGCGTAAGTGACAGTTTGACTGAGCGCTTTGAGAAAAGGTCTCTGGTTAATGAAAACTTCATCAAACTGGCTGGTCCCCAAAACCGGCTGCTCAGAGAAATAAATGGTGCGACTACCCCGCTATGGGTGAAGCCTGGTGCAGAGTGGTTCAGAGATGCTGCATCATTCAGTGGTAAACATACAAAATGCTGCAATGGAGAATACTAAATGGCTTATTTATGTCTGCGGCTTTATGCGCCTCAGACAAAAAAATGACATACAGCAGCTAAGAATAGAAGAAAAGAATGGATTGGGAGAGTGTGTGCCATTGTTTGGCTATAAGACAAAAGCCCCATTACATTACATAAATGAATTGTCAATGGGTGATGTAAGGATGTGCTTTGGAGGAGGCTACGGAACAAACGATGATTTCATCTTTACAATGCATGTCGTTAATTTGGTGGAATTGATTCATCCTGTCGACTAAACTGGGGCCAAGTGGAGCTTTTCCAATGGGTCAAACCCATCTTATTCCCCACATTGGAACAGCATTCTCATAATAAAGCAGTGAGTTCATCCATAATTGGATAAAATGAGGTCTCACACACACAATGTTGACACCACTACTGTACCTATTGTTGGGTTTTACGCATAAAATGCTGCAAGGAGAAACTTCAATTCACAAAATTCTTGATTGCAACATTTATTTCGCCACAATAACCAACAATTTATCAATTCACAGCTGGTTGGTAATTGTGTGGAATACTTTAAATGGACAATGATAAACAGTTAATTCACTGTGTGATTAAAAGTAGAGGAGCTCATTAAGCTCAGTCTGCACGTCTGCCAACATATTCCTGCGTATAGAACAATGCAACTTTACTTTAACCTGACAGCTAGATAGGATTTGGTAATGGGCTATTATACATAATTAGCACAGAACATTTTGGGATCTGGTGATAGTTTCACTTTTTTACTTTACCTGTAAAATAACCTTTGCCAAGCCTTTAATAAAAGACTACTTTTAAATGCAGTTTTTTAGGGGGTAATGAAAATAGTTGCAATTAAATTCAAATACAGACTTAAGTACAGTGGTTTAGAATGCCTAGTCACAGTGGATCCTTCAGCAGGAAACCACATTTTCTCATGCTATTAAACACCCTGTCTTCTTATTAATTGCTTCTAAGCGTTTCTAAATTACTTTTAGACTGATCATGTAGTGCTTTGATCATTTTGCTTTCATTACTCGTTATTGTGAGCCTCCACCAACGCACTACAGCTACAGTACAGTAAATTGCATCTGGTGCGGTGTGGTTTGGCAGGTACAGCTACACGTGAAGCACATGCGATCTGATACGAAGCTCATGAATTTCACAAATTTCCTGAAGTTCTGGAAGTTAAATGACATCATCCCAGCTGTTCCCGAACGTCATTAAAACAATACGTACTGAGTGACGACAGCTGCTCGCTGAGCGCTTGGATCCACTGCTCACGGAGGCTGTGACTGGCACAGTGGAAGGTGATCTCACTACAGCGCCACTGGTGCTGCTGAGTCCTCCTCACAAAAAAAGCTGTGGGTAAAAAAAAAGACACTATGAAGTTAGGTTATAACAGACACACACCTCTGCTCTTAACTTGCCAACCAACGCTGTGTGGTTCCAGAACCAAGGGGTTCAAGGGTGGAAAAATCATGTCGCTGAATGAAAGGTGTTATGGTAATTCAAGAGAAGTCAGTCTGATTTTGGGAGATAAGACCAAATGTGCTGAATAAGCTTCTAATGGGGTTTTCCATTGAGTTTGCCCCCTGCATACTGTACTGTATGACACACTGCGACACGCCCGTCATGGTTTTACATTTGTTCACCCATTTGACTATTGTAGGTGTCATACAACTATATTTAGCACTTCCTGGTTTTGCACCAGCGCTCGAGAACAAACCCTGGTTTCACGCCTATCAGCCGGGACAATCAGACGTGTAGAATGAGGGCACGAGGGAAATGAAGGACTTACGGTAGGTAAAAGTGAGCGCTGCTGAGATTCAAATGAAGATTAAAAAAAAGCTGAGATGGAGACGCAAAATATCCTTCTAGGGACATTACTGAAATATTTACATTAAGGGCCAGAAATGCTCTCACTAAGCGCTTTGATGGCAGATTCACTCACTAAGCATTTCAAAAGGCAAATTGACTCACTAAGCATTTTTGTACCAGATGGAAAAGTTAACTTTTCAGGGCTGTTCTTCACTCCAAATCGTCCCCGTTGCCTCATACTTATAACAGGGTAATGGCACAGACATGCTCAGGGTGGGTGTAAAACGTCTTTTAATAACTTACATAATCAGGATGTAAGTGAGTACAGTAAGTGATGGGACGTGGCTTTGAAGGCAAGTTTCCACAGATTGCGGGAATGTGGTCGTTTCAGATTCTCCTACCTCCAGTTCCAGTAAAAACTCACATTAGCGAGGGGGATTTTTTTTCCCAGCGTTTCCTTGTGATAAATAATGTAAATCCGATCTTGCGCGATATAATCTAATAGCTCAAAATCAAGCATTAGCTCATAAGTCCCTGGCATGCTGCCACCTTACACCCAGCCAGCTAAGCGGTGAGTGACGCTGCTGTAAATGCATTACTTTCAGACTTTGGAACTTTCTCCTGTGTCAGATCAGGGGTGCTGTGGAACACGGACTTTTGGCACCCGTACCCAAAATCCAACTTATGTGATATTACACTGCTATAATACAATAAAGTAGCAGTGAAGAAGACAAGCTACAGGCTATGCTGCTGGACCTATTAAAAGGGGCGACTGCACAATTTGGCTGTGGTACAGCTGAAAACAACAGGCAAGAGTGAGAATGCTTAGATCTCTTAGTTTTCATATTTCCTATAATGACACGGCATGTCTCAGACAGGCAAAGCTCTTACCTGTAAATGCATAGGGAAGCAGCAGGACGTGCTTATTTGCTTTCTTCCGACTCCTGTTACTTCCCTGATCCTTTCCATCACCTTCCGTCTTGTGGACGGCCACAATTTCACACACCTGAACAGAATGACCGTGAGCTGCAGAGACAGAAATGAAAGTGCACGGGCTTAAAGTGCAGCATTCTCTCGCTGGCGCTGTTGGGCTGTAAACAAGCTGTCACATGTGCATGAACGCACATCACACGTACAGTGTGGCACAACGACAGTGCATCTGACTGACCCCCTCAGCTGCATCACACACACACACACACTCCAGTCTCTCCAGCAAATGTATTCAGCTGATATGGAGAAATGAATGGGAGGGAGGCATGACATATTAGTTTTCTCTTGGGAGTCTGAGGGAATAGGATTTCATTTCTTTCTCAAATAAAGATGATGCACCATGCAGGCATGAATAACTTTATGGCCATCGATATTCACATTCTGACAAATAGGAAGAAGACTTATGGCCATGTGGGTAATGGCTTTATTTTAGAAAAAACAAGAATGAGGAGTTTCTTTCCAACTATTTGAAAAATGGCACCTAGTGCTCTGCCAGAGTGATTGTTGGGGTTGAATTAAAAGCGTTTAATGGATTACAGAAACTGATTATGATTTATATATTCCATCAATTTTCTAAAGTGCTTCTCCCAGAGTGGATCCCAAAGGAACACTACCCCAAGATTGGTCAGGTCCATCATGTGGAACATTCATGTACAATTTTGTGTTTAGGTCTTTTCGAAATGTGACCCGTCGAAATGCCTCCTTTAAAAAAAAAAAAAAGTAATTGTAAAACTTGACAAATGACGTTCAGGTTTGTATAACTAGGTCACAGTGACTAACCGTGGATATTTACAATAACAATGCTAAGAGGATATCTAAGACAAACAGGCCTTTGTGACAGTATATTGTTTGAGCTGTTGATTTAAGCGCACCTTCGACTCATGTGCAAGAGACTGTGGAAGTCAAACCAGGAGGAAAGATGGTTGATAGTCAAATCTACTTTTACAGATGCTGTTAGAGTAACACTGGTAACTTTGACTTGTTGACAACATGGACACACTGCACTGAGCTCCGTGTCAGTGATGTCAAAGATCTGTACCACTCATGGACAGATAAGACAAAGCAGATTAAGAGTGATAAAATGTTCATATCAGCCTGCAACTACAGTCATAATGAGCCCAGATAATAACAATATGTGTTCGATCTTAGATGCATTGGCAGTTTGTTTCATATCCGTGTTGAAGCACTCAGCGGAATACATTACAATCTTATCTGGCATCTTGCACATTTACATGTTTGTTACGTTAAGCTTGCTGGCTTACAGTGAAATCCAAAAATATGAAAAATGTAATATGTTTCCTCTCTGTGTGGGTCTGATAGGGAAACCTACTTCTGTCAAAGACGGCTTTGAGGGCAACGCGTCTCCCTCTCCCAGTCTCGGTCAAGTCAAGCTGTTCCTCTGGACAAGTTGCTCCAGCTAACCCCAGCAACAAGCGAACACCAACGACCGCAGCCACTGTGTCGGGGACGGAGCGGGAAACAAAGGCCACACTCCCACACAGTAACTCTGCCACATAAACACACGCGAGCATGCAGTAAGCCTATCTCCACATACACAGAGAAGACATACCAGCACACAAACTCGGCGTTTTAGCTCAGTGCAGTCCCTAAGCTACATGCTAAGCCCTTGGCCATACAAGGCAGATCCTCTCTGCTCTGCTCTGACATACTTTTCTTTGTGCCTGAAAAGAATCTTAGCGCTGGCAGGCAGCCAGTGTGTGCTGCCTATTCACACCACAGGGCTCAGTGTGTGACTTCGCGCCAGAGAGGTCTGCTATCTGCAAAAAGTCAGCTTTTCAGGAACTGTGGGGGGGGGGGGGGGGGGGGGGGGCAGGTGGGGGGGGGGGGGGGCAGGATTATTTTCTTAAATCTGGAACTTGTTCATTACTTGATGGAAAGTATTCAGCAATCTTATAGAAGATTGGTGCCATTTAATGCTATCTTTAGTGTGTGTCTGCTTAGTCTACCATATATAATGCCAATGACTTATTATGTTAAATTAAGTCATAGTTCATTTAGTTTCGCTAAATTAATTTTGCTTTGTAAAAGGTAAAGGTTTTTATTATGAATACATAATTTGTGTCAGACCTGAACATCAATAATGCTCCAGTTGTGTCGTATTTTAAAAAGGAAGACATTTAACTTGACAATTAAGTGTCATAACATCTCCATCACTAGCGCATGCTAAACAAGACAAGTATTACCCAATGTGGGGGGAAACCTAGATACATAACAGAAAATTAAAAACAAATATAAATATTGGCATTTCAGCAATACTCAGGGGATTTAATTAGTGTGACCTAGAGCGTGACGCTTTGTGCAACTAGTGAGGCGGTTGCACAAACACAGAGCGCACTGTAAACTCCTGAGACTGTCAGGTGATATTAATATCATGTTTTTATAGAAAGCCATGGAGACATGAAAAGCAAAATAACTTTCTCAAACTTTGTCAGAAGCATGCTTTGTTTCTGTCCAGCACTTGCGTGCAACTCAGCTTCTGTTCCATGATGATGTTTTGGCACCATTGTGGACAATGTTAGGACAATCACATTAAATACTTCACAGAAAAACCTGGAAAAGAATATGTCCTGTAATAGATAGCTATAAATGCTAGTTTATAGTTTGTAAAGAGGACTAGTATTTATTATTTAACGCTTTATTGATGGAATACAATGATGTGAGGCCTTTAGGGATTGAGTACAAGGAATTGCTTTGTTTATGAAACCGTCATTTTTCCAGTCAGGCTTCTTACGAAAGAAGCCATGTTGAAAGAGACATCGCATGAAAGGAGGACAAGGAACAACACACCGCAAGTGATTCCCTGAGCCGGACAACTCTGGACCTTGGATTCCAACAATAGCAGCGTGCTGCTATTGTCATGACTGGGAATGTAATCCCTAACCCTGGCATTGTTGCCGCCTTTCTTCACTGAGCCAGAAAAATCCTCGCGTCCTCAGGGTGCAGGGTGCTACTGGTTTCCATTGTGACCACATGAGATGGATTAGCACCTGCGATGCAATGTGAACATTATTAAAGGGCCAGAACCAGCTGGCAGATTTCAAAGCAAGCTGTAAAGCTGTCAGGCATGTGCCTGTACACACACAATGATCATGTGACCCCTCTAAGCATGACTTTGTGACTGCGGGCTGGGAATCACTAACACTCCACTATCTGTCATCTCAGTTCAAACTGCGGCTTCATCATTGAGGCAAGACATGAAAGGGCCTTTCGACCACTACGTGCACTGCACGGACGACTGCAGTGTAGTAGTGGTCTGTTAACATGTCATGTCTGGACACAGGAGAGATGCACCGGCAAAAAGTTTAAAACCCCAATTACCTACTCAGCCAAAAATACAGCATAGAGCCCTGTTCTTGACAACTACAGTAAAAACCATCATGCATTTCAAGAGTGTGGCTCTGAGGAGTAGCTGCTACTGTGTGACAAACACACAGAAATTTACAAAAGCACCTGGGAACTTTTTGAGACACCACATCACATGTTCCACATCTAATACATCACTGATCCCTTCCCATCAATATTTTTGCCTAATCTTTGACTGCCATCACTTTGGCAACAAACGCAACCACTTTGTACTCATGCTTTTTTGAACCTGTTCATCCTGCTCGCCTGAAAATGAGCCACATCACACCTGACTGGATTCCACGGGAATGCTGGTTCCCAACATACTGTATGGCAGTGCCACGTTTACATCATCACACCCTGGAATTGCTACGTGGGTCTTGAAGCGTCAACAGCCCAAATGTAAAATAAGCCCATATGCACACTGGACAGTAAACAGACACTACATCCACTCACTATATAGCATGTTTTTTTGTTTTTCTCACACTTGTCCTCACCTTTCTTTAGTGCTCTGACAACAACAGGCTGTCATCGTTGCCACATTCCACTGTTCTCTGCACCCCTCCCTCCACAGTGCGTACAATAATCCCTGTTGCCAAGATGTGTTAGAGAACAGGTTGGGGCAAGCTTAAGGAAAACGCTCGTCTCTCTGAGGCCTTCCCACACTACTAATGTTTGGGTGTCACTTATGTTTACATATGGAATTACAAGTGTGGTACAAAGTGGGTGCAAGAAAGGAGATAATGTTCTGACTCGGTGTAAAACTAATGATAAAGTGTTTATGTTGTTGGATGTTGGTGGCAGCTTAATACCTTTTTTAAATAGTTAAAATTACTTAAGGTATGGTTCACAGCTAATATAAAACAACGTGCATGTCCTCTAAAGCTTTTCTTTTACACACAACCCAGACAACATGTCATCCTCATTGATTTACTGTGTACTGTAATTAGCTTTAGAGGTCCTACTCTTTGCTCCTATTGACCCAAGCCGGAAGTAATCAAATGCAATCAATATGATGAAAGGGGGTGTCAAATGGAGAAGAAAAATATCATGCAAGCGCGTTGTGCATGGTTTAGCCAGCGGACGTCATACTCTTCTCTCTGTCTCTCTACACTGCCAGCTGTCAATACAAAAAGGCAAAACGACAAAAAACAATTCAATAAGGAGGCCGTATTTGTGGCAGAATAAATCTGCAGAGTTTATCTGAGCTGCAGCTGCTGCTGCTGCTGCATTCTGGCGGTGTTTATTCCTCAGCATCTTCCCCGCTCCCTCTGCAGCAGTCTCTCAACATACAGTACAGACAGGACTGTGCATTGAGCGGCGCAGCCTCAGATTACAAAGCACAGATCTGCCTGGGTACACATGGCAGTGAGCTGTCAAACACGACGTGGATTGCTCCCAGGCACAACGGGTCTGTTGAGTCAAACAGAAGGAGAGGAGAGGACATCCAAGGTGGAAGGTATATTAGGGGAACAGTCACTAGGGGTGCAATGATTCTACTAGTTCGCTTCCTGTGCCAAAAGTACCAGACGGTGAAAGTCTACTTTAGATGAAAAGGACAAACTTTTTTGTAACAACTAAAATCCTGTAAAATTAGTAACATTTGGCTCAAGGTAAACTTCTGGTGTCTCTTCTAGGACCAACGTGAGGCGGATGAGGCAGAGAAGTACTGCAGATTGTAGAACTGGTAGAACTAGTGGATACCATGAAATTTCTCCTAAATATGCACAATGATTGCTTTGCTCATCCCTGAACTTCTGCTCTGGTGCCATCTTCAGTATATCAAATGCCCGTAAAACTAATGGCACCCTCATAAACCTCAGCCTCGACTGTACTATCAATTATTAATGCGATGACATGCAAATCCAAGATGGTTGCGTTGGCATTTATACTAGTTCAATGTTCGGTCTGATAGAGACCCACGCAGGCCTGTAGACATCTGCTGGCTGAGTATCACAGTATTTACATGTAGTGGACGCACGTACAGTATCACGTGGCCCTGTTTGGTTACTCAGCTTATATTTAAAATCTGTTATGCTAAGACGCCAGATCTCTAAAACTACCGCTATCTCTATAAATGAATCCCTCCCTTTAACACATCAGATTTGTTTCCAGCTCTGCCATATGGGAAGGCAAATATCTAAAAGCCCCCTGGCCAAGAGAGATGTGCAGACTTAGAGGGCCCGAGGAAGTACTACTCGCTAAGCATAGTGATTTGGGAGGGAAGGGGGAAACACTTGCACACGGGCGTATGCTATGATTTATTCAAGATTTGCCTTCAAGATGGGACCGTGCATCGTATCAGAAGAGTGACTCAGGCATTACGTGGACGCAGGACTTAATCTAGACTGGGAGGCCAATGCCATCTCACTGATTGGATTTTGTTTGTGTGACTGTGAGAGCAAGTCTTTGTGTATACACGCTTAGCATTCCTGGCTGGAACACCCAGTCTTGGTTTCTCCTCGGTAAGTCTGATTGACAGATGCTCTGATTCCACCAAATCCACTTAAATGTCAAACAGCAACATCCACTAATGTTGTCTAAACTGAGACATCAAGGCCAGCGTGATGGTTACTGCTCATAACTATTCCCCCATGGCATTTATAGCACTTGAATGTCAGTTTGTGCATGATTTTCTGCACTTTCTATTTAGCCTGTGCTGCAGCGGATACATCAGTTCTTCTTAATGTCTGCATTTCTTTTTTGTGACACGCATTACGTTTTTCTTAATACTCCAGCTTGTTTAGTTACAGCTTTTATTCAAATTTGGGGAAAATGAATTGAAGAATAAAACAAAGTCTAAGAAAAACAACCCGCCGTGCGCCTGGCTTATTTACTAATTTGCAGCGTTTCTGCTGCGCTGCACAACCTGTTACCGCGCAGGTACAGAGTTGGTGCCTTAACAGCAGAAATATTTCAAGGACACTTCACCAATTAGTGTCAGACAGCTGTGAAATGTTACCACTTCAAACCTGAGGTAAACGCACAAAGAGGCGAGAGAGCGGGGTGGAATGTGTGTGCGGCCTATTATGCAAGTCACCGTCAATATGTAAAACAACACCTCTGTCTTGTTAACCAGGCTGCACACTGACTCCAAACCTAGCCAGTGTTAGCAGTGTTTAATTGATATTTATTACAGGCAAAGAATTGTTTGATTTCTACGTGTAGGGCAAACTGACACGCCCCGCTCACTGGAGGGGGTGTGTGTTCAGATACCAATGTAGAACATTGACTCAATAAATGCAAGTCTTTATGGCAGTATATTATAGGGCGCTTGATACTACTTTGAGGAAGGTCAATGGCCGGGTTTAAACTGGAGTGTGCGGTGCCAGCGCTAATCACTCCACTCGATATGCTACAGTAATTGCAGAGCAGGGATCTCATCTAAATGAACAAACATTAGCCCCCGGGAGGTTCAACAAGGCATCTGGATTCAGAGAAAGCGGTCAGATGATGAACATGGACTTAAGATACAGAGCTTTTATACAGAACTCAGGGTTCAGGACCTTTTGGCAGCGCTAACACTGCCATGCTGGTATTTTACAAGTCCCTCCTTTGACTCTGATTTACTGTACACACAGTCTTGTGTCACTGCTTTGTTAGAGGTTTGCTGCTTCTCACTAAAAACAGGCGCGGATTTCGCCTTAACTAGTGCATTAACTAGATAAACATTTGTCATGTTGCTATTTTCTAAGTAAACAGAGTCACAAGCTGGACTGTGACTGCCAACAATAACGGTTTTAAATGTTTAAATAATTAGCAGTAGCAGAAAGTTGTCTCGGAAAAGCTAAGAGAGACTTTGTTTGTATTTTAGGCAGACCACATTTTTTGTTTATAAAGTAGTTTATAAACCGCCACTGTTCAATCAACGTCTGGTGACTGTAACTGTAAGCTAGCTAGTAAATTTAACGAGCTAATGCATATTTGTAAGCTAGCTTTGTAAGTTGCATTTATACAGTCGGCATGTGTTGACCAATACAGTAACACATTAGTATAATTTAGTAGCACTTGGTGTTATACAGTAAGTACAGTAGCATAAACTGTGTAGTTCGTGTAAAGAGCAGTTAAAACTGGGAGAGTTCCATGAATGAGTTGTTCAGTTTATTATCTTGAACTTCTCCTTGTTGTTGTTAAAAAAACAAACAAACCTAGTTTCCAGTTGTATGTGTTGCCTTTAAAAGCCCACCCGTAGTTCACATAAGTAAGATAAAGGCAAGTCAGTAACCGAGGAGAAACAAGCGTACGTGAAACTGAACAAACGTTCTTTCGTTTCAGTTCTGTTTGTTTTAACAGTAAGTGACCTTTTCCGCTATTAGCATTAAGTGACATTTCACGAGTGTTTAACGATGCTATCAAGCTACTCTCACGTCAGACTCACCTGTTTCAGGTGCGCTCTTGATGTCAGAGCCTCGTTTTCCGCCCTTGTCGAGTTCCCTCCACGCTAAAACGCCGCGACTCAGCACAAGTTCTACTTGTCTGTTCTTGTGAAAAAACTCCGACGAGAACAGTCTAGGCTGCTTTTCCATAGTCTCCCACGGAGGTGCCACTAGAATCGACGTCGTCCCGGTGAGCGACTCAACTTTGTTCTGGGCCACATCGCAAAGCGCGTGCGAGCGTTCGTGAGACCGGTTGGTCTGAACTGTCAAGAGGAGAGTTGCGACAAAGATCGTCTATTAACAGAGGATATGCTCAACCGTTTAGAAAATTTATTTTCGCATTCAATATTTGCATATTTATCGGATTAAATAATTGTACATGTTCGTACAAAATACTTCAGTTTTTAATGTATTTTATTTACTTGCGTTCACTTTAAAAGAGCAGCTCACATCGTCATAACGTTAGCGATAGGGAAGAATAATCACAGAGTAAAACCTCTCCTTTTTTAATCTTCGCGTCTCCTTCAGGTCTGTAAAACGCTGCATCAGCACGTTGCGTAAACAGAAAAGCTCTTTAATAGCTCAAGGTGCCTCAAGGTGCGGGTCCAGGCCGACGACCTTCAGACAGGGATCATTATGAACCAACAACAAATGGGAAAGTGATGACTGAACCGTGTTTCAGTGGTTTGTCCTTACCTGTGCTTATTAGTAAGCGTGTGGGAACAAGCAACGCTGTAAATAAACCCTGTATATTTTAAATGTGCCTGGCAGAAAAATGTGAATATATGTGTGAACAGGAGAAATATTCTACAGGCTCTCTCCGTGTCAATCACAGCGGAGCCGCGCGACAGCTATTGACCTGCTCCGGCACCACGGCTCACAGAACCCGCTTGCTAACAGGGAGATAATAACAGCGAAGCACAAAGTATAGTGTTAGTATGAGACAGAGAAAGGAGAGACAGATTGGAGAGAGATTGGAGGGTAGGGTCACAAGGCCCTGAATATCCACTTAAGTCTCAAAAAATGAAAATTGTTCATAGCACTCACAGAAGCTGCCTCATGAATCCCTGGCAGTAACTCAGACCTGGATCACCAGTCATTCTTTTGCCTTTTCCACCCCGCCAGAATAAAATTCCAGGCTCTAGAGGCAGCTGCTTGATGATCACAGACACAGAGGAGAGCCCTGCTCGGTGACCCCTGCGACCCCTTAGCCTTAAATCTCCAAATGAGGAAAAAAAGAGGGAAAGAAGGGAGCGGAGAGGTGGAGCAGTTTATGGTATCACACTCCGGTGAGCATGGGAGAAAAGAAAAATAAGTATCAATTTTACGAGGTGCTCTAAATCAGGATGGGTTTGCAGGAACGGCTTTATTGTTCAATCTGGCCGCCTGTTCTGGAGGTGTTAGGGAGGTTAGACAAGCGAGGGACGGGCACGCTCGCCTCGCCAGAACAATAATCATCTCGCCGAGCTCACGGCTCGCGACCTGTAAATTGATTAAGAGGAGCGGCGACGGAGAGATTCTCTGCGAGGTTCTGCCAGTGGCTGTGCAATGAATCGGCGGACCTTCATTAGGCGGACGGCCGGTCCGAGCGCACGGGATCCGGAGGGGAGAGGGTGCGAGGGGGGTAATGGGAAAACTCCAAACTCATTGGCGGTGTTTATATGAGCTGTCTATCATGAAGAGAGGGGCCACGGCCTGCTTTTTACCCCAGATGAATAAAAAAATCATCTCTCTGTCTGTTTCATTACGGAGAATCGTTTCTCCCAAATCAGAGCAGATAAATCATTTAGAGAAAAATGAGCGTGTGTGTGTGTGTGTGTGTGTGTGTGTGTGTGTGGAGCCTTCCCTCTGTGGATGTGTTACCACGACTCTGTGTGCGCTGTACGTTTGCCTCCGTGTCTGTCCACCCGTGCTTTCTGTGTAGGCGTGTTACAGCAGCCATGTTTGCGCATGTGTCTGTTTGTGTGACTGTCAAGTTGAGAGTCAACAGAAGGCATGGAGGAGCGGATGGTTGCGTGTGTGTGTGTGTGTGTGTGTGTGTGTGTGTGTGTGGAGGAGGGGGGGGTGCCCGAGGAAGCATGATTAAGACGCTGAATCAGACTCCCCGTTCAAACATCATAGCAGAATCATGCAACTTTAACGTCTTCCGACCCGTTGACACAAACAAGTCAGACGTGACTCCATTCAACATTAATCAGCGCCTCCAGGAAACTCCAGGATGCAGCAGAGCTTTTTTTTTTTTTTAAATGTGAGATAAACAGTTTTGGGGTGAAAAAAAACATATTGCAACATCTTGCAATTTTGTGAAAGCTGAAGTCATCATTTCAAAGATGGACCAAACCAATAATAAACCCCACGTACCTGTTTCTAAAAAACACTTGGCTTTTTAAAAAATTATTTGGCTGGTTTGACTCCTCCCACTTGTAATTTCAACGCTTTTAATGAAGACGTAATGACTTTTCCTCTGTGACTTCATTACTGGACACTTGGGAAACTTTGGGGCTGCAAGTGAAGTGCACTGCCCCCTGCTGCTCAAATGAGCTTCTTAATAAACACATTTTACACTCATTCTACTTGTATTAATGACTCTTCAAAGCTCCACCAGACAAACAAGAGAAGTTGTGGCTTCTTTTTTTACACCACTGTATCTCCAGAGGCTATTTCGCCCTCAGGCAGTGGAAGAAAAGCCCTAATTTAATGTTTTACCTCCAGCCGTGTTTGCTTTGAATCCCTCCCCTGCGTTTTTTTTTACTGTTGTTTGAGCACGTTAAAAAGGCAGCGGCTCCGTTTTTCCACAGGTTCCCTTTGTTTCTAATGTCCCCAGGGACGCTGCCTCTGTGCTGTTACACTTGATGCCGAGTGACACCGAGCCACTGGGGGGAAGAGGCAGGGAGGAGGGTGGCTGCGAAGGAGCATGCGACCGCGTTTCATATGGACACACACACACACACACACACACACGCACACACACACACACACACACACACACACACACACACACACACACACACACACACACACACGTGAAATGTACATGATCAGCTGTGAGAGCTCATTGCATCCTCTCATTTATGGCTCGGAGAAGAAAAGATTGCATCTGACATTTACAGTAAAGCTGTGAAGAGCTGCTCCCTGATCATGTCGTTTCCTCTGGACGCGTCCGCGGAAGCTGGGTTGCACACGGGACCCGTCACTTACAGTAACAGTAAACACTGCAGCGACGAGGGGAGGACTGGGTTCACACCACGTGCATGTGATCTCATGCACTGCGGCGATGAAGTCAGTGATGAGTGGATTCAGGACTCCACCTCCTCCCTTCCTCTCATTCTGTGCACCTGATTTCCATGTTTTAAGCTTATTTCCCCTCATGGAGCCCAGACTTACGTGACAGGATGCTAGGAGCACACCTGGCCTGGCACGCGGGCCTCCTTTCCAGGCTCCACACCACATGAGAACGGAGTAAAGAGATTCACATGCTCTGTATTAACCTTTCCACACGTGTCACCTTATAACATTCCCGCGCACGAGGAGCAGGGGGTCCTCGGCTAAATGCCACCGGTAATGAAGCCGTTTCCCGCTAATACGCCGCTAACGTCCCTCTGGTGTTTGTGTTTGTGTTACAAAGACGTGTGTGGGCGCACGAAGACAGCGGAAAGACAACAGTGTGTAAATTTTATGTGTGTCCCCGAAGGAACCCGAGATGCATTTATTAATGCGGGTCAGAAGGGGTGTGAGTTAGCGCCGAACTGAAAGCGCCTTCTGAAATGTTAATGCTGCAGCTGGTATGGATGGGAGGCCTTTAAACCACTTTGTGTCACGTCTGGTGCCTTAATCAAAAATCATACACTACATCATGAATTATTTGTCGTTTTTCTGGATCTGCAACTAACTTGTAACTAAGCAGAAATGTAGTGGCCTTAATGTTGCAATCATTTCCTGTGAACAATAGTAAGATGGAAGGAAGCTAGTACCTGAACAGGTTCCACCTCTGAAGAGGTTTTCTAATATTCCTAAAGGTCAAAAGGCGCAGCACATTATTGAAGAGGCTTAAATCCAACATGGAGTTTAAACACAATATTATCAGACTCCTGAATTTAGTTTCTAGCAGCCAGAAGACAAACATGTCTCAAGAAACTCCTGCATTTCTGTAGTAGTAGTAGTAGTAGTAGTACTGGCCGCTTGGGAAGATCATACACTGAATGCATTTTTTATGACTTCACCCCGGGAGGTTGGCAAGTTTGAGCAACCAAATCAAAGGAATGTGAATCTGAGGTGATTCTATGATGCTACTCGTGGAATGTGTTTACATGAATTGGAACAGATTCATCGATATCATCGCAAATCACGGCACCCGGGCCTCCGCTGGCCATAAAAGCAACAGCCGAGTGAGGACAGCGCACTTTATGGGTAAATGATGTCTCATGTCTGGGGCCGATACCCCCCGGGGAGCCACAGAGGGACAGTAAGAATACTGTGTGCTGAAGGTCTTTTCATTACCGCTGTCCTGCTCCCTGCTTGCTAAGCTGTATCGACCGGCCGGAGCAGAGAGAGCGCCCCGCGGGCCCTGAACGTAGCGCGGCGCCGCTTCATCCAAGGAGGGTCTGCCCTAGAAACACGAGGCACAACATACGGTTCCCCGTGACAGCAAGGCGCCATAAAGGCTGGAACGAAAGACTGGGCAGCAGTTATATACTGTAATAATAAAGCACGTACAATGAGTCATCGAGCCTTATGGATCAGCACAAACTGTACCTTGACATCTGTTTGCTGCTGCTACAGGAAGTAATATAATTACCCAGATGTGCTTGTCGGGGCCTCGACGGCTGCAGACGTTGAGGGGCTAATCACCAAAGCAGGAGGGTGGTGGAGTGATTGACGCCTGGAACCAGGTGGCGGCTGGACCAATCAGGAGGAAGGTGGGCGGGTGGGCGCTTTATGCGGCACAGAAGAGAAAAGCAACGAGCCCTTGTCGCTGTTTCGATGTACAGTTATGCATTACAGCGTTATGTTGCGAGATGCTGCGGCAGATGCAGGGGTCAGAGGTCGGGCAGTGGGGCCTGTGGTTTCAGGACCACGGAGAGCGTGAGGAAGCCGAGTCGGGCTCCACTGGCTTCTTCCTGGTTTCTCTGAGGTTAGATCACTGTGAACCAGTCAGAGCAAAGTAGGCCACTTCACATGACACCTCACTGAGTTCTAGTGAGGGTTGCTCTCCGCCATCTTTAAACCCTCTAACTTTGATAATCACTTATCAGATACAATTCAGAAGAAGCAGGAGGAATAGTGCCCCCCCCCCCCCCCCCCCATGCTGCCCATTGCCCCCGTCCAGGAAGCCAGCTGGCTGCAGACCCCAACAATAAACAAACACAACGCTGCCCGGCTCCAGCAAACAGGCTGCGCCGGCCTCGCTTCCCTCCCCAGATATGATAAATATTCTCTGTCTTCCGCGGTCATATTTTCCCGTTGGCCGCGGCGGCCTTTGCGAGCCACGGGGCCAGATATTGATAAAGCTGGAACAGGCTTTTTCCGCGTCGTATACTGTGGCTATCGCTCAACACTCTGTGCCACCGCGGATATAGATATCCAGCCGCCGGCTGTGACGCGCGAGGCCGACTGAGGCGCACGCGCAAACAGAGGAGCGAGTGTGTGCGCGCGCACGTGCGTGTTGGTAATCGCTGATCTCGCGCTGTCTGACCCCTGGCTCGTGACGAGCGCACGTGCACGGCGTCCATACGTGCGCGCGCACACAGAACAGCAACAAAACGAGCAGCTCCCGCGGCTCCTCTTGCGCTGTTTACCTCTATAATCCTCGCCGTTTCAACCGGCGGTAATGAGCTGTGGCCCGGACCCCGCTGCGTGTGTGCACGTCTGTGAGTCTGAACGCATCCTGAGGTTGCGTGAGGTTTATCGCGCGGCGCAACAAATTTGTCTAACACAAAGCCCACCTTTTAAGAAGGCGGCTAAAACAGCACACACAAACATTGTGCCTTAATTATTTCAGAAAAATCGGGTAATCTTAAAACCACATTCCCAGAATGTGAGTTGTGTAAAACATTTCATTAGCACCACTTTCATTAAGACTCCAGATATAAAGTGGACGGAGCAGCCGACAGGTGCGAAGCTAAACGAAGCTAAACATTTATACCCTGATGAGCCGCTGGAAGACGCTGATTGTGTCGAATGCAAAAAAGAAGCCGTCACAAGCGCAACACAGCAATTATAGCAAAAGGCCGGAGGACTGAACGAACAGCACCTAGGTTTCAGGAACAGACGCTTTTGGGGAAGTGCCTTGCAAAGCGGCACGTCGGCAGCAACGCTGCAACACGCCCCCCAAACTCCACGTGACGCGCTCTAATAACCAACCGATCTAATGTAGCACGGCGGCGGCTAAGCTCCAAATACATATTTAATAACATATTACACTTAATGGCTGACTGGCTGCTCGCTGATGAGCCGCAGGAGCACACGGCACGAGGAGCTCTTCGCCGACCCCCCCTCGCGCTCGCTTCTTCTCCGCTCTGATCATCGAGACTTAAACCATTACATTATGCATGAAAGGGTGTGTGAGACGTCGCAAATTGCCGGAAAGGAAAAAAAAATACACGGACTTGTTGCTTTACTAATGGCTGGATTTATGGTGCTTAATGGTGCCCCTTCTTTCCGCGCTCGAGTCTTTGAAAGGCTAATGTGTAAAAATAGGAGAGTCGGAGTAAAGAAGTGGAGGATGGTGAAAACTGTACAAAAGTAGAAGCCACTGCACGTTAAATAAGTCATATGCTGTGTATTAAGCGCAATGCAATATTTTACATCCAATATATATTTTATTCTCTGCAACAAACCCATATATTTAATCTTGAATATACACTGTAGAGCTTGTAATAGGGCCCATTATTCTCCTCCTGCATTTTTAAAGTATAATAAATCCACTATTTACATATTGGGAGTGTTTCACATTATATGCGTGCCTTTGAATTTAATGAAGCTGCATCTGTCAATATGCCCAAAAGAACTAATGTTCTAATGTTCTAAACTCAAAGTTTTACTGTACGCGCTGACAGATACTGTGCGCGGCCGTACGAAGAGAGAGAGCAGGAGTCTCCATGGTTACTATGGCTGCTGTCATCTTCAATCCGGTGACCTTTTATACACCACAGATCAATATTAGCGCAGTATAGTCTCCTAGGTAAACAAGGGAATAGGAGGACGGCTGACAGGAGTAATTGCTGACATTTCTCAGGCAGATTTCTTAAGCAGTCAGTAAAGCCCTTGGATTCTGAATACTGCGGAGACTTGAAGGAAACTTGGAGCGCTTAAAAAAAACGAGTCCGAGAACTTTCCGACTCAGTCGTGGTCGAACAAAGGTGCGATTAAGCTAATAATCCGCTGCCAGCTCATCTCGGTCCGGAACGTGAGGGCGGGAGCAACAAATGCACGGTCACGTGAAAAAGGAGCTTTCGCGTGTGGTTTATTGCGGCTGCAGATGAAGCTGGTGCTCAGTGAGACGCCTCTGGCAGAGCGAGCGTGGAGTCAGGGACGTCGCGGCGAGGCTCCGTTTGAGGCTCCGTTTGAGGCCTTTTCTGGACCTTCTCAGAGAGAGATGGAGGCAAGTGATGGTCAGGTGGGACTTGTTCTTGTTGACTACATCACCCTAACGTTAACGTCCTGTCATAACTATCGTGTCCTGGGGATCCACCAACACTGATCCTAAACACACGACCAGTGATCTCTGCGGCTCCGGGGCATTGATCCCACGGCTCAATCGCTCTGCATCAATATTCATTCCACAACTTAGACGCCTCTTGAAATTGATCCTTGCTTCAACAGACCAAAAACACTATGTCTGATTCTCAGACTTCACATCAGTGTATTATGGCCAAACAATTCCTGAGCGCACTTGTTGTGCGTTCGATACAGGCTGCAACGGGGAACATGAAAGAGGAACATGCGTGTGGTTCAGCCTCACGGCAGCTGTAGAGAGAGCTCTGCAGGAGGAGCAACCGTGCAGACGAGGACGCGGGCGCGAGAACGGCTGCAGAAAATAGCAGGTTTGACCTCTTACTCTGCCGGAAGCCACGAGCAAGGCATGCTGGAAGCAAGCGAGCCTCTCAGACTGTCAGACGTACAGCAACGGGTCCCAAAATATTCACCTTCGGTTGACACCGTTCAAGTGTTTCAATTAGCGGCAGCGCGGCAGATGCTGCCTCCCGGCTCCCGCAAAGGTCGCCGCGCGCTTCTGTTACTTATTACCGTCAATCTGCTCCTCATTTCCTGCAGCTTATTGGCTTTTCGTGCGCTGCTCTCCTCCTCGTAGCGCGTCCCCCGTACAGCAGCGCGGGCCTGTGTCCGGTGCACAACAACAAACGCTCCGGCGCTTCCGCAGCCTTCTAGCGCCGCGCTGCCGGCGTGCCTCTGCTGCCATGGCAACAGGTACCCTGCGCGCTGCACGTCCCGGGAGCTGCCGTCAAATGCGCGTTCAAATGGGGCTCTCTCTCCTCGCGCTGTTTGCTCCCCGTCCATCAAGCGAACGGGCGCGTTCAAAGCGCGTGAGCGTGCACGCGGCATCAGCGACACCACACGACGCGGCGCGGCGGGGCGGGTGGGTTCGTTTTTAAAAAGCAGGTCGGAAGCCTGGAACGGGGTTTAGTGCCTAATTTCGATTTCAGCGTTGAGATGAGGAATCGGCAGGGGGCCGGCTGCTATGTTGGAACCCGGGGCTCCGCTGGGTGTGTGTGTGTGGGGGGGGACTGCACACTCACAATTAGTGTTGGATTTCAGAGAAAGGTCAAGTAGCTAAAGGGCCACTTTAATGAAAAGGAGCCAAACTAAAGTAAATGTCATACTTCGTAACCAGGTGCTGGTCAGTAGCGCAAGGACTAGAAAAGCCTTTACAGGTTCCACCATCGATGGCTGGAGTTTCCCGCCAAGAGGGGGGCCGCGGCGCGGCCAGGAGCCGTCTGACAGAGTTTTCCCGAGTAATTGTCCATTTTACAACACATTACCTTTTTTACGGCCTGCGTTAAAGTGGACGGAGCTCAGTTAAACCGATGACGTCTGAGGTGGAAGACGGGGAGGAAACCGCTAGCGAGGATGACGATTCCTTTGTCCTGAAACACAGCGGTAAATGTCAGTTTTTGCCCAGCAGAACTCCTGCTTGTTCTCTCCGAGTGGATAATTGGCCGTTAATCGGGTTCGAGCTTTGGGTTTTAGATAGAAACTGGGGGAATTTGTTCCCGTTTTAAGACAGCTCCCGCTGTTACTGTGCGGTTGAGGCTGTTCAATGAGTTGAGGGTTTGGGTGTGGGATTGGCCCACAGCTGATGGACTGCTTCAGATGGTAAAAGGAAGCTCTCCTCATCATAAACCAGGCAAAAACACCTTTTCATATGAATGTAAAAAAGTAAAGCTTTGCCTCATTATTGGGATCGAGCGTCCAGTGGAACCTGATGAAAGACAACGTATGGCAGTGATCTTACCTAGTGCAGTGTAAAGGTGGAGGCTCTTCCCTGACTGTGCTGCAGGTTATTGGGTGCAATCCCAACATACGCCTGCGGCCAATGGGGGCGCTGTTTCACCCAGAGCATCTACAGACCCTGTTGCCATCACAAAGATACACGTGGCATCAATTACTCTAAGCATTAGAAATTAACTAATTCTACAGGTCTGAATGTACAAAATACATAATAATAATAGAAGGGATCATATCATCTCACTGTATATTCTTGCATTGTCTGTCTCTGTCTCTCACGTGAATACAAACAGCCATTACAGTTTCTTAGATCAGTTCTGCCAACACTCCTCCATGATCGGTCAAACGTAGTTGCCCTTCCCGCGTGTCCGCTTGATTTCACTCGACCAAGAGAAAAAACATCTCGGGCCGCTATTTGCTATGCTCTGTGAAGTCAAGTATGGCCAGGGCCGCGTTTCTGCGGCCGTGCGTGAGCCCCATACAAACGTGCCGCCAACGCGGGTCAGGGTTGGATCACTGGACTAAGAAATGATCCTAGAAGCGCACCGCAGAGCGCGCGCCTCCAACGCGCGCGGCGTGAAATCACGGGGTGAAATCGAAACACTGGATCGCGTCTTCGCATTCAAGGCGGCGTCGGCGAGAGGGGCGGCACAGAAGCTGCAGACGAATCCAACACTGAAATAGGCGGAAACGGCTTGGCCCAAACTCGTGCGGCCGAAGAAACGCCCCCCTCGGCGCGTGGGAACCTGCGTGGGAGCGGAGCGGGGACAGTCTGGTGGACTGCGCACAGAGAGGACGTGCGGTGAAATCGTGTTTGTTCCCCTTTGGTCTCCGCTGTCTTGGGCGCCACCTTCTATTCTGAACCCCCCCCCGCTCCCCCTCCCCTCGCTCCGTCTGCTTTGCTGCGTGCGCGTCTTCTTCTGGAGACCAAACGCGTGGAGCCTGAACGGAAACATGAGGCTGCCAGCAGAGCTGAAATCTCCCCCCCCTCCTCCCCCACGTCATCCACAATTTACACGCTGCGCTGAAATGTTAATTCGCAGACATGAGTCCAACATGCAACATTAATGGGGCTTCATGCCAAACAGAGGAGACAGCTTCCACTTGACTTCCTACATGTGTGTTAAACTCTACTGTCGGCTGCTGGATGTAGTGCACACGCTCGAGTTCAGCCCACGCGCGCACGTTCAAATGCGCCTTGTTAATTACTCCGCTGCAGCTGATTTTCCCCTTCTGTGACGCGCGGAGGGCGATGGATGACCCGTTGTGTCGCCGCTCGCGTTGCGCCACGGTACAAGAGGCGCTAGATCCACGCGGCGCGCGCGCAGACAGCCCGTGCTATTTCAGAGAGTTTGAATGATCCAACATTTCCGCTTGGCACCAAACGCCTCATTTGCTGCGGCTTAACGCTCATTGTTTCTCCCCCGTCCTTGCATCTTCTTGCATAAAGTGTCTTAATCTGCCGTGTTCGGCTCATAATAGGGAGCGCTGACAATTCCACAGGCACTGAGGAGTGAATGTGTGCAGTTCACGCTACCCCCTGGCTTTAACGGGACTCCTTTATCCACCGCAGATAATAAACGCACAGTATCAACAAAAGGCTCGGGAAGAAATGGCAGCTTAGTAAAAGCTCTCGAGTTCCCGTTCATAAGACATTTGACAGACACTTCACTCGTGGTAGTAGGTGCAGAACAGGTGTTACAACGAACATAACAGCGGCGCCTGCATTTAAGTGGGGCGGAATTCATCCATGATCTGTTCTATTACTC